>NC_063452.1:37928649-38185990 GCF_020379485.1 Brassica napus | reverse complement strand
GAAGTTCAGAATTGACTGCTGCATTTCCTCAGAAAGGTATGCACCAACCCTTACGGTTCGACTTTGATCGGCGTCGTCAATAGGTAACTCGAGAATCTCGCTTTCCTGGGAACGGACTTTTGAGGTTGGGGGAGACACAGAATTAACGGGTAGAGATGACCGTTGGAGTTTGACTGTGGCGACTAGGAGATCCCTAGCGGCCTTTTGATCCCCTCGCGGCATTTTTATCCTTCCGTCCGTACCAGGGAACTTGACGCACTGGTGGTAGGTGGAAGGAACGGCTTGCATCGAGTGTAGCCAAGGGGTGCCGAGTATAGCGTGATAAGGAGCTTTTGTGCTTACAACGGCAAACTTAACCGTTCGAGTAACGCCACACGCGCGTACCGGGAGGCAGATCGTTCCCAACATAGTTTCGGAGGATCCATTGAATCCGGTTAATGTCCTGGAAGACGCTTTTATGTCGTCAAGATCAACTCCCATCTTCTGTAGAGTTCCTCGGAAGATGAGGTCGACGGAACTTCCGGTGTCAATGAGGATCTTGGTGACATCATACTCTCCAATTCCAAGGACGACGAGAAGAGGATCGTTATGGGGAGCGTGAACTCCTTCAGCGTCGTCCGGTGAGAAGGTTATCGGAAGATGACTTGTCGGTTTAGTCGGCCACTTCTGGGAAGTCGCGACCTGTCGACGATAGTCTTTTACAAAACGGACAGTGTCTCCGCTAGGAGGGGAGCCTCCCATGATGACGTTCAGCGACTGTCCCGTTTGTACTCGCTTAGAGTCTAGCAAGGTGCGGAGGTCCGTGGATATGTTGGTGTCATGCGCTGGGGGTTGAAAATGGCCTTTAGCTCGCTCCAACTGTCGTCGTAAGTCTGTTGGTTTTGAACGGTTGAGCTGTATGCGAAGGTCGCAGGCGCCAGCGTTGAGTTTATCTCAGAGGTCTGTAATTGGCCCTTTGTTGTTGTTAGCGTCGCTTGTCGAGATACGACGAGACTTCCGTGTGTCCAGCATCGTCCGTAGATCTTTGTGCTTGGGGCTGCTATCATTTTCGGACTCGAACTTCCGCTTCAGGACGTCTCTTAGATCTCCGAGTACAGGCGTATCGTCGTTATCGTCGTCGGACGACAAAGATTGCTGAGAGAGTATAACCTCGATGCGTCTGCGATTAGCAGGATGCTCTTCGTCGGCGGAGGAGTCTCCCCCACCGTTATCCTTCGGGGTTTCCTCCTAGTCGTCTTGTCGTTGAGCGTCGTTTTGCCGACCTTTGCCGGTGGCTTTGCGCTGGGCTCTTCTTTCCTTGTTCTTGCTCCAGCTCTTGCCATTTTTTGGTTTAGCTTTCAAGCGTTCGAACTTAAATTCACCGCTCGCAAGTGACGAGAGATAATGAGCGTAGAGTGATTTGCATTCTGTGGTATCATGTCCCTTGACTTCGTGATATTTGCAATGCTTGGTGAGATCGACGGTCCTGGAAGACCCTGCTGCTGACCCGGCTCCGGGTGCAGGTTGGGTGGTGCAAACAGTATCGACTGGTTTGTCGGGCGAATCGAGCTCCCTTACCCACTTGTTCCATCCCTCGCCGCGGACTACGAGAGTTGAAACCGGCACATTGTTCTCGTTGACGACATACATGTATCCGTCTTTGCGGCCGTTTTTGTCGGTTGGAGCATGCTGGCGCGGTTCTTGTCGCGTGTTGGCGTTTTTAGCCGCTGGCGCTTTGGGTGCGTTCATCTTGCTGAGAATGGCGTTAGTATCTTCTTCCATTTTGATGAAGTTGTCAGATCGCGCGATAGCGTCCTGAAGCGACGTAGTTGGGTTTTGGTATAAATCCTCTCAGAATTTAGAACGAACCCACAACGTGTTCCGCAAGGCATCAATACCGTCTGGAATGTCAATCCTTGAGACTACTGTTTTGAACTTCTCCATGTAGTCGCGAAGACTCTGGTCTTTGGTTTGGTTGAGGTTCCACAAGCTAGAGGCAGTAGCGCTGCGCTTGGTGAACATAATGTAAGTCTTGAGAAAGGCTGCCGACAAGTCGCGGAAACTTCCGATGGAGTTTTCTTCTAACTGGAAAACCAAGGTTAGGGCTTGCTCGTGGAGAGTTTTGACGAACAGTTGGCAGTAGCCTGCGTCCCTTTCTTCTTCTGGGAGTCGAGCCCGTGCCATCGCAATGTTGAAAGCTGTCATGTGTTCCACCGGGTCTCCGCCGGGTTTGTACTCGGGTAGGCGCAGTTTTTCTATTTTTCTGAGTTGGACGCTGGTCAGAGCACTAGTAAACGGTGTGCGTGAGGTTGCGGTGAGGACTCTCTCGATTTGCGGGGCCGCGCTGGTTACTTGATGGATCTTCTCGCTCATTTGTTGGAAACTGAGTTTGAGCTCGGTGAGCTCGCGTATGGTTGCCAGATCAGAACCTACCGGGTGGTGGTCGGCGAGAAGGGTTTCGTTAGGCTCGGAGTCGTCTGAGAGATGTTCGCCTCCGGTCGCCGTCGGGTTGATGTTAAAGAGGCGACGGCGTATCTGCTGGGGACGGCTTGTTTGGCCGTCGGGAGCTGTGAGAGCCGCGACCAGAGCAGCTAACTGGTCGTTGGTCGTCTTTTGGACTTCGTCTTGATGAGCAAGTCGAGCCATGATAGAGCTCATGAAATCTGTGGTGATGGGCGGCGCGGCTTCAGGCGTTGGGGTTGGTTCGCCGCCTGGAGCGCCGAGGGTGGCGTCGTTTTGAACCATGTAGATCTAGAACGTTACTTTAGTCGGCCCCACGGTGGGCGCCAATTGTTTGTGTAGGATTCGGTTGATTAGAATAATGAACGTAGGAATGGGGTGACTAAAGACGCTTTTATTAGAATCAAACAAGAGGTTACAAGATTGACGGGAAATAAGGAGACAAGATCAAATGTTTAAGCAACAGGATCAAAGAGATGATTGGGAAACCCTAGATCTAGCCGCCTCTGTGTGTGTTGTCCAAAAGTCCTCATTTTCGTTGTCTCCTCATCCCCTCTTATAGTGTATCCGTCCGTGATGCCCTAATCGTGTCGTCCTTTGGGCCCTGTCGTTAAAGGCCGAGTATGCGGGCCTTGGTACTGTTCTCTATAAGCCGAGCGTATTTAGTCAGCTTAACTGATCGGCTAAAAGTACTCTGGGATCGAGCCGACACTTTTAGCCGCTTAAGCCGACTAAACTGGTCAAGCTTGCCGGGCTAGGGCATGTTATTCGATGGGCCTTGTGGAGGGATGTAATCCATCTCCTACACAAATTAAGAATGTTCGATTGGTTCTGCTAACCAGTATTCTTCGAGGAAGCGATCGTCGTCGAGATCTTTGTCGTCCTCGAGATCCTCAAGCCCCTCCTCTGTCTTCTTATCGAACCAAGCTTGCTTCTTTGGAGTTGAAGACTCGTTGCCGGAGTATGGATCATGAAGGAGGAGATGAGTCAGGAGAGAGAGATGAGGTAAGAGACGTTTCTTCCAAAGCTTAATTAAGAAATGTTTCCTAAGTTAATAGTTAATTTTCTTTTTTTTTTAAATCCTAAATACATAAGAAACTGCAGTAAGCGACTGCGTTAAAGATGCCCAAAGTGGAAGTAGAGTTTAAACGGAACCAGAATAAAATCTTAAGGAAAAAAACAACATAAATTTATTCTGTATAGATCGAAATTCAGGTGATTCTGTTTGTAAACCCGGATTTGCTTTGCGATGTTAAAGCTCAATGTTAGTTTAAATTAATGTGTTATACTGTCTTTGGAAGAAGAAAATAAATTGAATGGATGTAGCGGAGAATGACACAAGGACAAGGATTGGTGTAAGAATAGAGCGAAATGTGCTACAAAAGAAACAAAATAGAAAAGACGATCGAAGAGCGAAAGAGTTTTATGGTTGGTTTAATAATGGTGTTGGGGACTTTTTGGATTGTACTAGAATCTCCGAAGATCATTTCTCTTTGAATCTATAAGAGCCAAAGTTCTGTATATGTAAAAGAAGCCATATACGTTGTTTTCTTATCGTACACTGTCACGCAGGTCCTTGGGGAGTAAACCCATTTAGACAAAAACTCACTTATCCCTTTGTCATCCTAGTTTCCTTGGGGTAGCTTCTACGATTTTTCTTGAGGCCTCTGACTGTTAACTGAAACTGAATATCCAAACCGGATCTGACCCGAAATGGATTGGTTCGGTTTTGGTTATAGTTGATTTATCTGACGAGTATTATTATGATTATCCATTGGTATCAGTTTGATTTCAGTAAGCAATTAGGTACCCGTTTAAACCAAAGTAAGTAAAAAAAAAAATAGAGAACTGTCTCTCTTGGAAGGTGAACCCCGGTTGGGTAAAAAACTAAGTAACATATGCAATACCCTTAAACTACTTCAACTATGTTGTAAATAATTTCATATAATAAATATCTATACGATGTCTTATTAAAGTTCTTTTAAAAAATAAAATAAAATATAAATAAAAAAATTTAAAATTGTGTAACGAAACTGACTCGGAACCTGTTCCAACCGGGTACTATATGGGGGGGGGGGGGGGAAATGGTCATTTTATTCCCGAACTATTTAAAATCAGCACATTTAATACCCAAGTATTGCTTGTGCAAAAATATTCCCGAATTAATTGTTGACTGCACAAAATTAGACATGAAATAGTCAACCATTAAAGTATAAACAAGTTTTTAACGGTTCTCTGTTTCAAACTTAATTTTGCACATTTAACAATTAGTTTGAGAATAATTTGCGCAATTAATACTTGGATATTAAAACTGTCGATTTCAAATGGTTGGGGAATAAAAAACTATATTTTTTATTATGAGTTTCTAAATCAAAATATCAATCAATTACTTAAAATTTGAGTTAAGAATTTATCAAGATGAATATAAATTTGTATTTATCCCGCATACAATTTTTCAATGTGTATAAGCTTTTATTATATATGATATATATATTAATATAGTTTTTTTTGTAAAAGCTTATACACTTCCTAAATATATATACTGATCATAATAAACAACTATATAGAGATTATTATTAAAAAAACTATTTTTATTAATAAGTTTGTAAGATCATCGATATATTTTTATAATGATTTATATAAGTTTCAATCAAAATATATATTAGTTTTTTAAAGTTCGAGTTAATAAAATTTATCAAATTGGATGAACCCAATATATCCTTCTAATATTCATTTTTAGATACATATTTGTAATATTTAGTTACGTAATCTAGAGTTAAAACCGTTAAATAAAGTTTGCATTGAAGCTTATGTACAATATACATTTATCTAAAACAATGATCCAAAACGATATATTGATGATCATAAATTACAAGAATGTTATATCTAACACTGGTAATATTGTTGCAATATTTATATATTACACAAATCGTTTTAACTTGAGTTTTAAGAAATTGATTGATATTTTAATTTAGAAACTCATAATAAAAATATATTTTTATTCTCCAACTATTTGAAATCGGCATATTTAATACTCAAATATTATTTGCGCAAAATTATTCCCAAACTAATTGTTGACTTTGCAAAATTGGGTTTGAAATAGTCAACGTTAAAAATTGGACCGAAGCCGTTAATTTTCCGTTTATACTTTAACAATTGACTATTTTATGTCCAATTTTGCGCAAGCAATACTTGGATATTAAATGTGCTGATTTTAAATAGTTGGGGAATAAAATGCCCATTTTCCCACTATATGGGTATAGTTTCTCTATATCTGATTTACTCGGAACATAATCAATCCTACCCAGAATTCCCGAAACCTCAGCTCTAATTTTCCTGATGGGCATTTAGACCAAAAACCCTTGGAATTTAACCTGTAACCAATCTCACCTACAGCTGACACACCACTGCAGAAACATGAGAATCACCTTTACAGCACCTGTCTAACAGTTCAAACCTTGAAAGCTTTGCTTGTTCAATCATCCTGTTAAAAAAAAACGACTACTTCACGTCTCAGATCTCCATTTCCTGAACCATCAAATAGAATATAGGCATTTAGAGATCAACTCACATGTAACTAGTAGAGGGAGCATTTGAAGCAAAGGGCTTGACAATCTTATATATTAAAACAGAAGTCACAACCTTGATTCATATGTGATTTTTTAAAAAATGGACCTCATGGATCTATTTCTAAAAATTCATGTTACATTTAATCTCTAATCTTATCATTTAAATTTTAGGTCTACCATAATTTTTATTGGGCTATCAATAATTAGATTTAAACAATAGATGATCAATTAGATTTATAGATAGTATAAATTAAATAGATATAATTTAATGTTGTAATACTATACCTTCAGATATTAATTATTTAAATATTTGTCGATGTTAATTTTTAAAATTATAAAGATTTTTTTTTAAATAACAAAAATCATATTATCTAACAATGATTAATCTTTACTACCTTAAACCAATGAATTTTTTTTTAAAATTATATAGTTTATTTTAAACATTAAACATTAAACAAAAAAACTAAATGTTTAATTATTTACTCGATAATATAAATCCATGAAGGAAAAAGTTTAATTTGTTAAAAACTTTCTAAATTTTTGAAATGTTACAATATCTTTAAATATGACAATAAAACAATATGTACTAATATTTATATATATATTTACGATTTTAATAATGAAATAATAATCCGAAAATATATATATAGAAGAAGATACAAATACATGTGAAAATTTGAAACAATCTATTACCGTAAACTTATTTTGTTTTAAAAATTGATAGACACATATATATTACAATATTATACCAATTTAGAATTGAAAACAAAATGTTTATATAAAAATAAATGAAAACAAAAATGCGCGCGGCTGCACGGATCGAGATCTAGTACCCTATTACAGGCCAAGTGTTCGGAGTGTTGCATATATGATATTCTGAAGCCAATAAAATTTGAGATTTTTATTCTCACATTACTCAACACATCACACATGGGTTTTTACTCATCTCCTGAAGGATAGAAAGATCTATCAAGGCGTGACTACTTCACCAAACACAGATCATGCTGTGAAATTATCCAAACAAATAAATAAGAAGATTCTTTTTTTTTTTAAGGAGGGTAAGTAAAGATGATTCTCATTCCAAATAAAAGCATCATGCATGACAGAGCAGCCACAAAAGATAACCGAGCACCTTCTAAGTCTGAAGACTCCAACGGTCCATCAGTCTCAGCCCATCAAGCCCACTGCGCCTTCCTCCAACGGTAGTAAACATACTACTCATGTGACGCCAAAGCACTGCCATCGTACGGCGTTGCCAGCTAAGGAAGCGATCCTATCCAACCGTTTTGAACCCTTGATGGGATGTGCTGTCACATGCTGAGCTGTGCCCTAAAGGACTCTGTCTAGGAGCCTCTTCACTCATATATATATCTTAGCTTAGACATCATTGTAAACAAGCAGTAAAAGGTCTAATAAGAAAAGTTATCTTCTTCTCCAATCTTCCTTAAGCTTCTTATAGCTTACATGGTATCAGAACCATGGATGGAGATCCGTTTACTGCTCCATTAACTATCACGCAATGCGTCACTCTCAAGCTCAACGACTCTAATTACCTCTCTTGGAAGTTTCAGTTCAAACAATTTCTCAGTAGTCAGTCTCTTCTTGGCTACGTCAACGGCTCCACACCTCCTCCTCCGACCACTCTCACCGTCCGAACTGCGGATCAAGTTGCAGAAATACCAAACCCTGAATATGCAAAATGGGTTCGTACGGACCAGCGTATCATGGCTTGGCTTCTTGGATCTCTCACTGAAGACGCCATCAAGATTGTCTATGGTCTCCGCTCCTCTCAAGAAGTTTGGCACTTTCTTGCTCAGAAGTACAATCGGGTCTCTCCTCTCCGTAAACTTGAGCTTCAGAGTAGGATTCAGTCCACGAAGAAAGGTACACATTCTCTCAGTGAGTATCTCTCCGAAATCAAGGGACTTTGTGACCAACTCGACTCGATAGGAGCTCCCATGTCAGAACAAGAAAAGATATATGGTGTTTTGAGGGGTCTTGGACATGAATACGAGTCTATCTCAACTGTCATCGAAAGCTCGATGGATATGTTCCCTGGCCCTAACTTTGAAGACGTGGTGTTTAAGCTCATCGGCTTCAACGACAGGCTTCAGACGTATGATCCTCCCGCTGAAGCTTCTGTTCATAAAGCGTTCTATTCCTCTCGAAGAGGTTACTCGTACCGTGGTCGTGGCCAGAACAGAGGAGGCTCTCGTGGTCGTGGGGGTTACTCCACTCAAGGTCGAGGCTTTCACCAACAAATAAGTCAAGGAACTGGCCGTGGCTCCTCCTCGAATGATTCTCGACCGACTTGTCAAATCTGTAACAAGTTTGGTCACCCTGCGTACCGTTGTTACAAACGCTTCGATCACTCTTACCAAACTGAGGAACCTCACAATGCGTTGACTGCTACACGCGCTCATGATCCTCCTCGAAGTCACAAGTGGTATGCTGATTCGGGAGCAATGGCTCACATCACGAACAACTCTGCTCAGCTTCAGCCCACTCAAGCATACAGAGGAGAGGACTCTGTCTTGGTGGGTAACGGTGACTATCTCCCTATCACACATGTTGGTACTGCAGTGCTGCCTAGTCTACAAGGTAAGCTTCTTTGAATGATGTTCTTGTGTGTCCCTCGATCACTAAGTCTTTACTATCTGTCTCCAAACTTACTGCTGACTATCCTTGTTCCATTGAGTTCGACTCTGATAGTGTTGTTGTGAAGGACAAACAGACAAAGCAGCTTCTCACCAAGGGTAGTCGACAGAAGGATCTTTACGTTTTGGAGAACCAGCAGTTCATGGCTTTCTATTCTCACAGACAGCAAGCCGCACCTGGTGATGTTTGGCACATGAGGCTAGGCCATCCTCATCAAGAAGTTCTCCAGCGTCTCGCTCAAAATAAAGCCATAGATCTCAATAAGTCAAGCTCAAAGTTCTGTGAGGCGTGTCAGCTTGGCAAGTTTAGTCGTCTTCCCTTCTCAACTTCGGATTTTGTAGCTACCAAACCTTTAGAAAGAGTTCATTGTGACCTCTGGGGGCCCTCTCCATTTGTTTCAACTCAGGGGTTTAGGTTATATGCTGTATTTGTTGATCACTTCTCAAGATATACTTGGTTGTACCCTTTGAGATTGAAATCAGATTTTTTTTTCTGTTTTCTTGAGTTTTAAGAAGTTGGTTGAACATCAGTTAGATTCTCAAACAAAAATCTTTCAAAGCGACGGTGGCGGTGAGTTTACAAGCAACCAGCTCACTCAATACTTGGTTGATTGTGGTATAAAACATCAAATGCATTCCCTCACACCCCTCAGCAAAACGGTTTAGCTGAGAGGAAGCATCGACATGTGACTGAGCTCGGCTTATCCTTGATGTTTCACAACAAAGTACCTCAACAACTCTGGGTAGATGCCTTCCTCACTGCGACTTATCTAAGCAATATGCTACCATCTTCTGTTCTCCCTAGTAACATCAGTCCGTATGAAGCTCTCGTCAAACAGAAACCAGTGTATTCTTCTCTCCGAGTGTTTGGAACCAGTTGCTACCCGTTTCTTAAGCCATACGCAAAGAACAAATTTGATCCAAAAAGCTTGCACTGTGTGTTTCTAGGATACAGTGAGAAACACAAAGGTTATAGATGCTTACATCCTCCAAGTGCTCGCGTATATATAAGCAGACATGTCTTGCTCAATGAAGCAAAGCTCCCATATCTAGAAGAGTATCAGTCGTTTCTTCACAATGAAGGAACCCCTCTCTTGAAAGCTTGGAAATCAGAGTTTCTTACCAATCAAGTAACTGAAGCAGAGTCTGTGGTCCTTGAAGAGTATATTGCTCCTCTGAGACAACAACAACACCCTCAGATACCGCTATCTCCCTCCCCGGTACCTGCGCCGTCACCACAGTCTACTGCTTCCTTATTCTCCGATGAGGATTTTCCTCCTCTATCTCCTGCTGCAGCTCCTGTTCAAGAAGCACCTCCAGTTCATCCTATGATTACACGAGGGAAAGACGGAATTCGCAAACCAAATCCGCGATACGTCCTTCTGAGTGTCAAATCTGCCTTTCCTGAACCAAAATCTGTTGCCGCTGCTCTACAAGATCCGAACTGGACTGCTGCAATGGGAAAAGAAAAGGGAATATGGAGATAACAAACACATGGGACTTGGTACCTCCTGATCCAACAATAGAGCCTATAAGTTGCGGCTGGATCTACAAGTCTAAGCTCAACGCTGATGGAACTTTGAAGAACCGTAAAGCTCGTTTAGTGGCACGAGGAAATCAGCAAGAAGAAGGTGTTGACTTCATTGAAACATACAGTCCCGTGGTACGTACGGCAACGATCAGATCCGTTCTTCACATCGCTACAGTTAAGGGTTGGAACATCAAGCAACTTGACGTTGAAACCGCCTTCCTTCATGGTGATCTCAAAGAGACAGTGTATATGAAACAACCTCCGGGGTTCACTGATCCAGAGAAACCTAATCATGTGTGTAAACTTCGAAAAGCCATTTATGGTCTTCGTCAATCTCCTCGGGCTTGGTTCTATAAGTTTAGAACGTTCTTGATAGAGTTTGGCTTCAAATGCACTCATGGTGATCCATCCTTATTTGTGTATCTTCATGGCTCTGATGTGATCTACCTTTTGTTATATGTGGACGACATGCTTCTTACGGGTAACAACGAGCAACTGATCCAGAGACTAATGGTTACTCTCAATGGCACGTTCCGTATGAAAGACATGGGACCAGTCCACTACTTCCTTGGAATACAAGTCAAGACCTATGATGAAGGCTTGTTCTTATGTCAGGAGAAATATACAAAAGATCTTCTAGAGATTGCAGGCATGGCGGGTTGTGATGAAACCTTAACTCCTCTGCCTCTGCAACTATGATGAAGGCTTGTTCTTATGTCAGGAGAAATATACAAAAGATCTTCTAGAGATTGCAGGCATGGCGGGTTGTGATGAAACCTTAACTCCTCTGCCTCTGCAACTAGACAGAGTTTTTGGTCAAGACAAGTTGTTTGATCAACCGACGTATTTCCGAAGCCTCACAGGCAAGCTCCAGTATCTCACTTTGACTAGACCTGACATCCAATTTGCTGTCAACTACGTATGTCAGAAGATGCACGCTCCGACAGTCACAGATTTCACTAACCTGAGACGCATTCTTCGTTACCTCAAAGGCACGTCTCATCTAGGTCTAACGATTAATGCAAAGACTGGTTTCCTTCTCTACGGATTCAGTGATAGCGACTGGGCAGGGTGTCGTGATACACGACATTCCACTGGCGGTCTGTGTACGTTTCTTGGCTCCAACATCATTTCCTCATCTGCAAAGCGACATCCTACGGTGTCACGGTCATCAACTGAAGCTGAATACCGCACATTGTCAATAACAGCGACTGAATTAAAGTGGTTAGCGTCGTTTCTTGGAGAAATGGGTATCTCTTTACCTGATACGCCTCAGCTGTTCTGTGACAACTTATCAGCTGTCTACTTGACTGCTAACCCTGCGTTGCATACTCGCTCAAAAAATTTCGATACCGACTTTCATTATGTTCGTGAGAGGGTAGCTTTGGGTGCATTGGTCGTGAACCAGATTCCAGCGGCTCAGCAACTCGCAGACATCTTTACAAAGTCCCTTGCTCAAGCTCCTTTCTGCAGTTTGCGAGACAAACTTGGTGTTGTGGCACCTCCCACCACAAGTTTGAGGGGGTGTCTAAGTCTGAAGACTCAAACGGCCCATCAGTCTCAGCCCATCAAGTCCACTGTGCCTTCCTCCAACGGTAGTAAACATACTACTCATGTGACGCCAAAGCACTGCCTTTGTACGGCGTTGCCAGCTAAGGAAGCGATCATATCCAACCGTTTTGAACCCTTGATGGGATGTGCTGTCACATGCTGAGCTGTGCCCTAAAGGGCTATGTCTAGGACCCTCTTCACTCATATATATATATATCTTAGCTTAGACATCATTGTAAGCAAATAGTAAAACGTCTAATAAGAAAAGTTATTTTCTTCTCCAATCTTCCTTAAGCTTCTTATAGCTTACACACCTGATTTTCGGGAGTTTCCTTGAAAACAATAAAGAGGGACACCTCGAGAATCAGATCATCAAAGAATCATAAGAAAAGGACACGAAAACGAAAATGCATACTTGACAGAGTTCCGAATAATCCAGACGAAAACTCAGAGGAGATTATGTCGGGAGACAGAGAAGGATTCGCCGCTTATCGCCGGTTTCTAAATTGAATTGAACGCTAAAATATATTCGGTTTTTGTAATTAACTTTTTGTGCTTTATCCGGGATGTTCTAGCTGTTTTTCTTCTACATTTAATTATGAGAAATTTTTGGGGGTGAACCTCTAGATTCACCAACCAATAGTGTTTGAGTATTTGATATTTGATATCTTTTAAAAAAAAGGAAATTAAATTAAATATCCAAATTAGATTATATTTTTTAAATAAAATAATAAAAATACATAAAAATAGTTACAAAAAATAAATTAATTAATATTGTTAAGTCTTCAGGAAAATACTAAACTCTAAACCGTAAACGTTAAACCTTAAACTTTGGATAAACTCTAAACCGTTGGAAAATCTTAAACCCTAAATCATGCATACATTAAAAACTAAGTTTTAATAACACTAAACCCTAAATCCTAATCACTAAACCCTAAACCCTTGGGTAAACTCTGAACCCTTGGATAAATCATAAACTATAGGGTTTAATTTTAAATATTTTTGATTTAGAGTTTATGATTTATCCAAGAGTTTAGGGTTTATCCAAGGGTTTAGGGTTTAGGGTTTAGTGTTATTAAGATTTAGTTTTTAATGTATGATTTAGGGTTTAAAATTTTCCAATGGTTTACGGTTTATCCAAGATTTAAGGTTTATAATTTAGTATTTGGAGTTTAGGATTTAGGGTATAGGATTTAGTATTTTGCTAACAGTTTAACAATATTTATTTATTTATTTTTTGTAACTATTTTTATGTATTTTTATTGTTTTATTTTAAAAATATAATCTTATTTGGAAATTTAATTTTGTTTCCTTTTTAAAAGATATCAAATATCAAATACTCAAACACTATTGGTTAGTGAATCTAGAGGTTCACCCTAGATTAAGCGTAATGCTTAGCATAGTTATCATGATTATTTGGTTTTTAACCACTCTTTCGACAATAAATAAACAAAAGAGCAATTTTCTTTAATAGTTTTTTCCATTCACTAATTTTATTACGCCGATAGATCTTACATCATTTTTTTAACACACTGAAACATTACGTGGAAGAAGAATGAAAAGAAACAAATTGAAAAATATGGGGGGGGGGGGGGGGGGGGGGAGATGAAAAACAAGAGAAAGATCATTCATGTTTATATACTAATTATCTTCCATCTTCTTGTCTTCTCGTTGCGTTTTCTTCATCTGAACACAAAGTAAAGAAACACCATCAGCGAACACGTCGCAACAAAGATAGCACACATTCGCAGTAGACGAAACACAAGGTTCATCAGCCGCATCAGGACGGCCATCCATACGTACTGCACTACATAGCTAAACCAGTAAGCAAAAGCCAAAAAAAGAGCTAAGAAAAATAGAACTTTCCACATCTCTCTCTAAACTTTACTCCTAAGTTTTTCTGTGTTCCACCGAAGACTCATATAATGCAAATATATATATATCTAAACCTTGAGTAGGTGACCAGTGTTTAATACTACTGAATTTTCACTCAAAATAAGAACTTGGCGTCTCCAAGTTTCCAAAGTGTTTTTAACATCTTCTTTTATTTCCATACCATTTTCTAAATAATCAGTGATAGACTCACAGAGTATACTTTCCTTATTTAACTACTGAAGTCTGAACATGCTTTATGGCATGCATATCTCTATCCCTCTCCTTTTCGGTTTTACAGTTCGGTCCAGTTCTACATTATGCATTTGGTATTATGGACGAACATACCCACCATATGTATAAAATTTGGGAAAGGGCACCTCCATCATTATGGCTAATATACTGCCATCGCCCGCTCCCCATTATATATACTTGCATCCTAGAAAACTGTATTAGAAAGTTAAGTTGTAATATAATTGTACTTTAATAGTTGAAACTTGTGATTAGTTATATTTTACTTGAAACCAAATTTGAATGGTTGTGTTCATTAAATTAGATCACTAAAAATACAGTAACTATTTTATGTGATATATATATATATATATGTACGTGTTAAATTATGCTCCGTTTTTATTTAAATGACATTTTGGAACAATTTTTTTGTCTCAATATAGTTGATGTTTTACAGAAAACAAGGCAAATTATAGTGACAAAAGACCATGTTTTACCCTATATTAATCTATTCCTATGTGTTTTATGATACAAGATAATCAATTAATGAATATTAGAAATGGTATTGTATTGGATGCATTAATCTGTGTGAAGATTGCTATAACGCCATTTAAAAAAAAAAACAGAGGGAGTATTATTCATTTGATTCACATAATTTAACATTTTTATACTAACCAACCATACAAGGTTAAGTAGTTGATGAAACAATTAGATGTTATGTGTGTGGAACAATATTGTCGGATAAGTTCGTCTATATAGTTCTTGCATCAGTATGATCAGAGGAATAGTGTAGAATAAGAGTTCCAGACTCCAATCTTCGGGTAGATAAACAGAAATAACCCTAGAGAGATGAAATGTGCAATAAAACAGACCGGAATGCTATGTTATTTTCTCTATAAGCACAAAGACGTACTTGAGCAAGATCATTAATTAGAGCACTGATTCCACTTTAAAAGCAGCAGAATAAGATAAGAAGATTTATCCAACAACTTTATTTATAACTAAACACCTGAACAAGATTATTCTCTTGTTCACACCAAGTAGGTAATTCATTTACCTAACCTCGCTACAAAAAATATGAGTATTGATAGTAGTATAAGAAATATGAGTATTGGTAATAGTTTGCGGTAGCACGAATTTATTAACTGCTACTAAAATGTCAAAATTCGGATTATAATTCTATCGTAGCATTAAATTCGCGCTATTAAATATTTTCACGAAATAAAGCCCAAAAAGTACTACTATAGCGGGAAAATCATTTTAGAGGCAAAACACTTAACCAAAATTTTAGCTTTTTGTCACTTGCAGAATTTTTATTTCCTCTTTACAAAGAAAAAAAAATCATTCATTCTAATTCATAGAAAAAAAACTCATTCTCTCCATCTTCCTTCTCCTCCATTGTTTAACTTATTTCTCTAATCTGGGTTTTTTTCTTCAACTTCGACAAAAGAAAGTCGTTTCCTTTTCCTCTCTGCTTCCACTTTGCTTAGATTGACTGAAACCCCATTGCTATGGTGTTGCAACTGGAGATTTCCGCCTTGCCGCTGCTACGATGCTCTCATCACTGCCAACACCTCACTCTCATTCTTCCTTCTCCGGTGGCGGCGTCAATTCGAGCTCGACGATCTCAAGAAAGAAGATGAAATTCATGTTACCATACTCACTCATCCTTCATCAAGCTTGTAACACCCCAAAACCAGCCCAATTAAATTTTTAAAGGCTAATGGGTTCTCTACATCCCAACTAGAAAACCCTAGGGGTTTCCCTTTCCTCACATTATAAAAGCAAGCCCCCACCTCCTTTACCTCTCATCAGAAGTTTAGAAGCGAAGCCCTGCAGAGAATTCCCGGAGACTGAAAGCCCTAGCCGTCGACTTTCTCTCTCTCCCGCGCCGCCTCTCTCCTCCTTCTCTCTCTTCGCCGCGTCTCTCCTCTCTCTCTCTCTTCGCCGCGCCTCCCTCTCTCTCTCTCGGCCACGTCTCTCTCTCCTCGCCGTGTACAGCCGCGAGTGGTGGTGGTGGCCGCGTGGTGTCATAGACCTCAGATCCCGTTTCTCTTACCCTCTATTCTCAGGTCCAGATCCAGATCTAGGCTAAGGTGAGGTGTTCTACCCAGATCTCTTTCGTGTTCTTCTATATTGTTGAATGTGAATCTAGGATTGATTAGATCCTGGTTGTGGTTAGGTTGATAGACCATATTGCATTAGAACCCTCATACTGATTTAAGATTCTAAATAAACTGGTGTGTTGATGATTGATTGATTGTTGATTGGTTGAAGATCTGTGGTTGTGATTGAGAGCTAGGTTGGTTAGTTTTGAGAAATGAACGTAGGATCATAAGAGAAATGTTAACCGGTCTGGTTAGATGAATGATAGGATATCTATGAATGATTTCTAAATGGATTGAGTGTGACACCGAGAACGGGTGGCGTCTAAAAAGGAAAGTAAGAAAGAGTTTAAGGGTTTAAGGAGAAGGAAATGAAAAGAAAAAGGAAAAGTTAAATGATTGAAATACGAGCCACCGAGGAACTGGTGGGGAATATGGAAAATGAATAGAAATGGAATACGAACCACCGAGGGACTGGTGGGGAGTATGGGAAAACGCGGCGGCCGTAGCGTTCAAAAACGGCAGGTTAAGAATAGAGGCGCCGGTAAGATTGAGTCACGCCGAGTCTTGGCGGGAAGGGGCCGTAATACACTGCAAAGGGTATAGACTACATCCAAGGGAACCGGATGCCGAGTGTACCAGGGCAGGCGGCTCCACAGGAATGCAGCAAGAAAAGGGGAGGGTTGGTCCGCTTGAGCTGTGTAGGTCCTAGAGTTCTAGGATGACTGGAGTCTTAAATAATAAACCGAATTGGGTGAATTGAGTGATGACTGAGTTCATTGCATTGCTTGTTTTTCGTGAAAAGAAACCTTAATAGCTAGTAAGAAATGGGTGTAGTGACTAGTCGGTTCTCGTTTCGCATTGAGCAGTATAAAAGCTCATGGGGGAGACTGGTCTAGAATCGCTTCACTGAGTATTCATACTCACCCTTCTTTTTCCCTCTTCCTTTTTGCAGAACTATAAGTGGAAATGTCAATGGTAAGAAAGGAAACGCACCTGAAACTCATGGGACCAGAAACGGGACACACGGAGATGTCGGGAAAGTAGATATGTGTGTCCTAAACCCCGCGCCCAGGAATCCCGGTTGGAAATGGGGAAGGGGCGGGTGTTTCAAAGCTTCCCCATTTCTTCACGCCAAAGGTCAGCCATTTACCCTCAGCATGTGATTGGTCGCCAATAAACAAGAAAAGTTTGACACTTTCGAGTTTTGTTCCATGTCTCAGAGCTTTGTGGCGTCTCACCGGAGAAAATTAAGAGCGTTCGCAGTGGCAACTACCATGGAAGAGGCGTTTGGTAACATATCAGCAGCTCCAATTTCTCTACCTGAATGTTGTGGAAACAGGTTTTTAGTTTGCATCTATATTATTAAAAGAGAAGTACCCATTTGAAAATGTTCATACTTCATTAATTAAACTGCTTATTTTTTTGCTTGTCTTTTTCAGTTGCATTTATGAAATATCCTAAAACGAATAAAACTGCTTAATTTATTACTTGTCTTTTCAGTTACATTAATAAAATATGCTTAAGTGAATTTAAACTTCATATTTTATTGTTTTTCTTTTTCAGTTACATTAATGAAATATCCTTAAATAAATTTCGACATAATGTCATTTAATCAACAAAAAAAACTCGTGAATTATCCCTACGTGCATAATTTTAATAATGAAGATTTTAAAAAACGTGCATCATTAAAATGTTACCTAAAACATACAACACTAATATATAACATGCTCAATAAAACTAGAATTTGACTCACACAATTGTACGGATATTATTTTCAGTTGATTAAATTAAAAAATATTTATTTATTCAAAAAATATTTAAGAATGGCTATGTTTTTAAAAATTATATGGTATTATTTGCTCATAACTCATTTGTCATTTGCTAAATTGTTAGAAATAAAATTTAAGCAAAATATAACTCAATTGTCATTTGCTAAATTTATGGTTTTTATTTATATTTTTTTATTATTTAATTATAATATTTTTATTTTATATTTGAAAGAGAAATGAATTTTCTTTCAAACAATATTTTTGTAAATGTATTTTTTTTTAAAAAATAATCAATTTAAATTGTTATTATCATTGAATATAATTATTTTTGACATAATTTTAGTTTTCGTTTACTTCAAAACTTATCATATTTTAGGATAATTTTAATTTAAAATGTAATTTTAATATTTTTCAAACAAATTCTAAAAATATTTTTTAAATATTTTGTTATAATTTTCTTAAAAAATATTGAGTTGCATTTCAAATAAAAAGGTAAGGATATTAAAAATATTCTAATTAAAATATGTAAAATTTAATATAGTTTTAAGAAAATGGTCAAAATAAAAAAAAATTACACATAAAAAAAATTATGATTTTTGTTAACCGGACGGATCATTATTTATAAGATATCGCAAACGAAAGAAAAATTTATGTTTTTACAATTATCTAATTAACTCTATACTCATTTTTTTTATATGATATCAAACATTCGTAAAAAAATAGATAGTTTAAGATGCAAAAAAAAAATATTTACTTAATGAATATAATATGAACGAATATTACAAATACATCATTTAATAAAATAAATAATTAAAAACTGAAAATAATCAACAACAAAAACTCATGAGTTATCTTTACGTGCATAATTTTAATAATGGAGATTTTAAAAAACGTGCATCATTAAAATGTTATCTAAAACATGCAACACTAATATATAACATGCATCAATAAAACTAGAATTTGACTCACACAATTGTACTGATATTATTTTCAGTTGATTAAATTTAAAAATAATTATTTATTCAAAAAAAATTAAGAATGGCTATGTTTTTAAACATTATATGGTATTATTTGCTCATAACTCATTTGTCATTTGCTAAATTGTTAGAAATAAAATTTTAGCATAATATAATTCAGTTGTCATTTGCTAAATTTATGGTTTTTATTTATATTTTTTATTATTTAATTATTATATTTTTATTTTATATTTGGAAGATAAATGAATTTTCTTTCAAACAATATTTTTGTAAATATATATTTTTTTAAAAGTAATCAATTTAAATTGTTATTATCATTGAATATACTTATTTTTGACATAATTTGAGTTTTCGTTTACATCAAAACTTATCATATTTTAGGATAATTTTAATTTAAAATGTAATTTTCATATTTTTCAAACAAATTCTAAAAATATTTTTTAAATATTTTGTTATACTTTTTTAAAAAATATTGAGTTGCATTTCAAATAAAAAGGTAAAGATATTAAAAATATTCTAATTAAAATATGTAAAATTTAATATAGTTTCAAGGAAATGATCAAAATAAAAAAATTACACATAAAAAAAATCATGATTTTTGTTAACTGGGCGGATCATTATTTATTTGATATCGCACACAAAAGAAAATTTTTTGTTTATACAATTATTTAATTAACTCTATATACTCATTTTTTATGTATTTTTATATGATATCACACATTCGTAAAAAATAGATAGTTTAAGATGCAAAAAAAAAAAATTTACTTAATGAATATAATATGAACGAATATTACAAATACATCATTTAATGAAATAAATAATTAAAAACTGAAAAATTCATATCGCGCTAGGGTCTGGTATATAATTACTATCTTTGCATCTCTTCAAAGTTCGAAACGTTGAATCTTTTGTTCTTGTTGTTTAGATAGGGGGTGAAGTCACAGCTGCTAAAGGGTTTAACGCTGCTGGTATTTGTGCTGGGTTACGAGCTTCGGGGAAGAAGTCAGATCTCGCTCTTGTAACCTGTGATGTCAATGTTGTCGCTGCAGGTTCAATGCTGGGTTACGAGCTTCAGGGGTGTTGTTGTGATTTCTCTCTTTTGCAGGTTTGTTAATACCTTAACTTTGATAACGGCTTGTTACGGTCTGGTCCACGTTCATCTTCATTTTCAGCTTTAGTACTGTTGACATGAAACTTCTTCTTTCCCTTTTGATTATCACTTTGCTTCTTCTTCTTACCTTAGTAGCTTCTTTGCTTGTTCTGTTGTTTGTTGGAAGAGGACTCATCAGCACACTTTCATAGCTCCTTGGCATGTTTAACTTCTCTGTTTTACTTGCACTTTGAACTGATATCACAATGCTTCCTGACTCTTTTGCGTCCAGTGTAAGAACCTTTGCTGATGTTGCAATGTTGTTCCCTTCTTTCTTAGTTTTCGTTTCTGCTAAGTAGTTAAAAGTCTCTCTGCCTTTGCTCTGTTCTTGGCTAAAGTTTGTCTTTTTGCCTTGTTCTTGTTTCCATCTCTATGCTCTATGTTACAATTTTAAGTCTTTACTTGGCTATAGTTTACTTTATGTATTTACTCAGTTTCTTGTCTGTTTTGGTCATGAAGAACACTTGACTAAAGTTTTTGTCTTTGCTATGTTCTTGTTGTGTTTTGACTTTCAGTTTTGGACCTATCAACCAAGACCTCAACAACTTAAAAGGGTGACTTAAGTATGTCTTCAAGACCACGAGAATATGAAAATCTTGATTATGACAGTAATGCTAGCAGAGTGATGCTTCGAGAGCATACCCTTCGAGACAAATACCATCCAAATGGGTTCTTCGCTTAGCATTTGACTTATGGGTTTTGATACTTGGAACTGCTTCTGGTGAAATCAAGTGCAGACAACTTTTTCCATTTCTCTAAAGTTAGTAGATCGATGGGTTACCCAGACAAGATATTAAAACTTGGCAAGAGTAGTTATGTTGGTAGTATAAGACTTGAGTGTAAGACTTGAAAAGATTCTATGTAAAATATATGTTTTTATAAATTTATTGAATATAATTTAAGCTCAGTTCATGGACTTGGATCAAACCAAGGTTAAAAGTGATGAACTTTTGTTTAAGGCAAGTGTAAAATGAAAAAGTAAACGAAATGTTAAAACCAAATATAATTTTGTAAACCAATATTAGAACCGGTTATGATTTTGTAAGCACATTCAGATTTATTAAAATATATTTTGTTTATTTGTATGTTGTGATTTTTATTTTTTTAAACTAAACCCTAAACATGTTTAAAAAGGGTATTATATTTAGGGAGTAGTTTTAAGATATAGGTTTTAAACCCTAAACATAAGCTTTAAACTTCAATCTTTTCATAATATAACTTCAAATTTAAAACCTATATCTTAAAACTATACCCTAAATATAATACCCTAAACCCCAAATTAAAACCCTACATTCAAAGTCATAAATCTAATCACTACAAAAAATATAATTACTAAACTAGAACCTATTCCTTATATAAACAATAACTTTTTAAATTTTATTTTCATATATTTATCTTTACCACAATTCTATTTCACAAACCTCAAACCATATACTTTAAACTTAACTACAACTATATAAACTAATAATCAACAATAGTGATATTAATTAACAGATTTTTAAAATTAATCTGTAAATTTTGATTATAAAAACTTAATTTTATATCAAACATAAATTTTTCAAAATTACAAACCAAAATTACAAAACAAAATTTCCAAAATTAATCTGTAAAATGTTGCTTCTTTAATCTACATCCTAAATATATATATACCCTAAACCCCAAACTTAACCCCCATACACAAAATCATAAATCTAATCTTTTCAAACTTATAAAATTTTAAACTTAAACTCCAAGTCTATTTTAAAATAAAACCATATACATAACTCTAAATCTAAACCCAAAACACTATATTCCAAACTCTAAACTCACTAATCATTTTGTTAATCTTATATCATTAATTTTACTTAACTTAAAATTGCTTATAAAAATGAAATATAATCATTTTGTTAATTTTTATATCATTATTTATTATAATTGTAAATGTATAACTTAATTTCTATATAATTATTTAAAGTTAGACATAAATAATTATAGATAAACAAAAAGATAATTTTGATTAGCTTTTTTTGGGCCTTTGATTGATTTTGATCCAAAAGCTCAAAATCATTCTCTTGCGATCTATGTCCTTCTTTCTGATTGGTTGAAATAGAAGAAGTATGGATTGTAAATCTTAGCCATGGATTAGATTAAATCAATGGACAAGATCGACTCTTATTGTGTTTCTTCTCTTACATCCTACGCAGTTTTTTTGGCTTCTTCTTCTCCATCCGTTTGTTCTCTCTCTTACACAATGAAACCAACAAACAGATTCAAACCCTAAACTCATAATCCGTAGATTAGATTAAACCAGACGTTGTTACCATCTGGATCTCGTCCTCATCTGAAGTCTGAAGGTTACCAGCCGTGGAGGCGACGGCGTTACCAGCTGGGTTTGTATGTTTAATGGATTAGTCTACACTGCTAGATTCATTAGTCTAGGTTTAATGGATTGGTTTTATGTCTGTATAGGTCATGTTCTCATAGAAAGTCCTTGTCTTTGACTGGATGCCAGGAGATATCTTGCCGGAGTCGGAACGAGCCGGAGTTAAGGAGGGAGCGGAGTTGGAGCTGTGTCAGATTCTGTAGGCGGAGGAAGACGATGAGACGATGATACGGGAAGGAGATTGTAACAGCCCGATCCCCCGGCGTCCGACCGGGGTTATCGAAGAGGCGTTATGGACACGTGTCTACTCATTTAGCCAACCCTACGTGTCCCGTTACTGGTCCCGAGAGACGAGCGCATAACCTTCTTTGAAATACCGTCACACCCACATCCATATACTTCTACTTACAGTCCTGCGCACAGGGAAAAATGGAAATGGAGGGGTGAGTAACAAGTTACTCAGTGAAGTGGTTCTAGCCCAGCCTGCCCGCTTGACACTCTATACTACTCTATGCGGGAACTAGGACTGACTAGCCACTACAATCAGTTAATGCATTTTATCATTTCCTAACGTCATCTATTGATTTTCCACATTCACTTCCATTCATTTCTAACAACCTAGTGATCAATCAATACAATGATCTCACTCATTTCCACACACGTCAAACCCTAGGCTTAACCGACTCATCATACCAGTCCGACTCGATCCTATGACACCTTTAACTCCCTGTTACCCGACCATGAGCTAAAAACCCTACAATGCACATCCTTTTCATCTTTTCGTCCTTTTCAACAGTGGGTAGCCCCAACTAGGCTTCTACCCCATATTCTTGTGGATTGGCCACATCTCCTATGGGTGCTTCCATATTCTTGTGGATTGGCCACATCTCCTATGGATACCTAGCGTGGACTACTACCCCACATACTTTCCTTAGACCCTCTATATGCTTTCCCACCCATGTTTAACCTTAACATCATTCTCTCATACTTTTACTTATCCTTTCACTTCCTTATCATTTTCACTTATCCCTTCCCATTCTCATTTACCTTCCTTTTTCATTCATACTTGTACTTGGGACTCAATTCACTAGACGCCACCCGCTATCGGTGTCACACACAATACACATCGCATTCAAGTTCTACTTCAATAACTTTTATAATCATTACTCGTCTATCGTACTAGCATTTATTTCTCTCTAGCATCCTAACTTCAATCACAACAACACATGGGACAACACATCCAAACATACTAGAATCAACTACCAATCAATCATCACCACAACAATTCAATTCAGTTCATCGAGTCCCATTTATCAGTATGAGGGTTCTTATGCATCATGATCCATTCATCTATCATCCTAGCAATACCATGTCCTATCAACCTAACTCCCAATCAGGGTCTAATCAAACCTAACTCCAACATATAGGAGTATACAGAATCATGAAAGAAGGTTGGGTTCGAGACACTCCACCTTAGTCTAGATCTGGATCTGGATCTGTAAACACGGATTTAAGAAGGTTGAGATCTGGTCACCAACACCACTTCACGGCGCCGGCGAGAGGGAGAGAGAAAGAGAGCGTGCGACGGCGAGGAGAGAGAGAGGGTGTCAGTGAGGAGAGAGAGAGAGAGCGATGCGCGGGAGAGAGAGAAGAGAGAGAGGCGGCGCAGGATAGAAGGGGAGAGAGCTCGACGGCTAGGGTTTTCGGCCTCCGGGAATTCTCTGCAGAGCTTCGCTTCAGATTTGTGATGAGGCAAAAAGGGAGGCTGCATCTCTTTTTATAGGAAAGGGGAAGGGAAACCCTAGGTTTTTGCCAAATGGGCCGTAGAGAAGCCCATATTCTTTGGGAAATTTTACGGGCCAGGAACCGGGCCGTTACAATGATGGAAGAGGACAGCATATAGCTGACAGCGTGTTTGAAGCGTCAATGATGGAGGATCCGGTAATGGTGGCGGCTGGAGTAAGCAAACAGAGGAGGCAGAGGTGGAGCTCTAGGGCAAGAGGCGGGGAGACGGAGTGTTGGTTCTAGGTTTAATGTAGTTTTGGTTTTTTTTTTTTTGGTTTACAATTAAACCAATTTTGGTTTAATGTTGTTTTGGTTTAATGTGTGAACTGATTTTATCTGTAAACAGATTATAATATAATGAAATTTATTTTTTTATTTATATAATTGAAAATTAATATGGTGGATTCAGGCAAAAATTTGATGGAATTTGGATATTAGGATTTTTTTAGATTCTAAATACTCGAACCTACGGACCCGAAAATTACATATAGTTTACATGTATTTTAATTATAGATCTAAACTGACTCGGACCCAAAAAGCCGATTCAGACCCGAACCAAAGTTTTTCAAGTACCTAACTAAGTTCAAATGTGTAGAATCCATAAGATCCGAACCTGAAATGAACCGACCCAAACGTCCAGACATATTGAAAACAAAAGCGAAGAAAAGACAGAAGCAGCTTAGTTGCAAAGTAAACTATTTCTTCCTAACAGAAAAATCTTCCTTGTCTGAAAATGACAGCTTCTTTCGATCGATGATGGTGTGTTCCGTTGAAATCTCAAAAAAAAATCAGGAGGATGCTGATATGTTGTTGATGTTGTGGTCGTCTCTACATACTTGGTGACTTTCTCAGTGTTCATTTGTGTGTGTTTCCACGAAGAGCACATACTTCAACTATATATCAATACCTTGGGTAGGTGACCAGTGTTTAATACTAATGAATATCCACACAAAATAAGAAGTTGGTCTTTCTCAAAAAAAAAAAAAAATAAGAAGTTGGGTTCTCCAAGTTTCCAAAGAGTTTTAATAAGTAACTGCTTAATTCATTTGATATATAAACTCAGAGATCCTTTCCTCAGTTAACTACTGTAGATGCTTTATGTCACGCATATCTCTATCCATCTCCTTTCCGGTTCTACATTTCGGGCTAGTTCTGCATTATACATTTGGTATTATGGACGAATAAACCACCCAACTATAAAATTCAGGGAAATGGCATTTACCGCCATCATTATGGCTAATTTACTCCCAATATATATAACTGCATCCTAGAAAACTGTATTAGAAATATACATGTTGTAATCTAACAGTATTTTAATAATGGACAATTTTCTCAAATAGCTTATTTTTAATTGGTTTGTCACAAAAAGCCCATAAAGAGGAAAATACCCAATTTTTTTTTTTGGGTCAAATTTCAAATTTATTGATCACTCAAAAACACACTTAAAAGTAATAAAAATACCAAAAAATATTTCATTAAATAAGCAAAAAACACTTATACTTTTGCTTTATAGATATCTAAACATAAATAAATAATAATAATAAAGAATAAAAATATTCTTTTATAGTTTCAAATTATATGTTTTCAAATTCGAACTTTTTTACATAATTGTTTTAGTTCGTTTTTCAAATTTTCTTTTCAAAATTCAAAAATGCTTTTGAAACTATTTTAAATTTTTTATTTTAAAATTTATTTTTTATTTTTATTTAAAAAAAATTTAAACTCCACCCCAAAAACTCCACCTCTTAACTTTAAACCTTAAATCTAGATTTAGATTAGTTAACCTTAGGGGTATAAATAAGTGTATATTTACCGTTTAATAAAATTTCTATGGTCGTTTCTTTTTTGGGGGTAATTTTTGTGAAAATAAATTAAAAATGCTACCCCGGAGAATTTCTATTTAATATTGAAACTTGTAATTAACTATATTTTACTCTAAATCAAATCTAAAGGGCTGTATTCATTAAATAAGATAGTTACTATTTTCATCAAAAAAATACAGTTACTAATCGAACATAATTTCTTCCATTATATTTTCCTTTAACATTTTTTTTAGTTTAAATGAATTTGTTTAATTATGTATGGAGTGTTATTTTGTAATTTCTTTTAAAACTTTTATCATTCTTTTCCATTGAACTCATTTGTTGTAAAAGAATCAAAGTCAATTTTGTTGGAATTAAATAATTATCTAATGTGATTGTTGTGATTATTAATGAAATTGTATTCTATTTTTATTATGTCGGTATAGATATTTTAATTTATTTGTTTTAGTTCAGTTATCTTATTTCATTTTGTTATTTGTGTTTGTTATAGGGTTATTTTACATTATGTCTTCTGTTGAACTATGCAAGTATATATATTTTTAGTTTCATAGCAGTATTAAAATTGTGATTGAGATTTTTATTTTAATATTTAAAAAAACTAGATTTTATTAAATAAAGTAACCTTACATTTTTGTGTTCACAATACTTATAAACATATACACATTTTACTCTTAAAACTAATTTAATGTAATTTTAAAAAATGATTTTTGGAAAATAATTTTGAACATTGACCTCATTAAATGTCATTGATTTATTATATATTAACATCTAAATAATTAATTTTTATTTATAAATATTCTGATTATACTTAAAACTAATAAGTTAATATATATATATAATGTTAAACGTATTATTAAGCTATTAATTTCTGTATAGCAATAATGGTTAATGATTATATGACTACTTAATCAATATCGTAACTACTTACAAAAACAGGGTAATAACAAATGATTAAAAATGTGAGGACTGATTTGCAAGTTTGTATATATACTATATTTAAAATCATCAAAATATAAACAGTTGCCTTTTAAAAACGCAAAAGCCGTTTTACCTTTTCACTACAAGAAAACATATTTTTTACGAGGACGGTATTCGTTGTAAATTCGTCGTAATAGGGGCTTTACGACGAATTAACATCGATACACGTTTCGTTGTTAAACGCTCGTCGTAACGGAAGTTTCGTCGTAAAATCCTAGTTACGTTTACGAGGAAGTCAATTCCTCGTAAAGCGGAAGGAAACTATTCGTCGTAATGCCCTCGTAAATGACGATGTAAATACCTCGTAATAGTTCGTTGTAAAAGCCACGTAAGGCTTCCACGTAAAGTTGATGTAAACTTTACGAGGACTTTACAACAATTCCATGTAAATTCCTCGTAAACGTTACGAGGACTTAACGTGGAATTTTACAACGAATTTACATCTCCATATTTAAAATATTAATTAATTATAATAATTATATAAATTTTATAAAACAATAATTTTAAAATTTAAAATATTTGAAATAAAATTAAATATGAAACCAAATAATTTTTTTTTAAAAACTATAAATTCATTAATTAAATAGAATTTAATTTTTTTATACAAAACAAAAGAAATTAAAAAAGGAAACTAAAGGCCAACATCATCGTCGTCGAAGTAGTTGGCTGAGGGGTTCGGGTCTGTAGACGTTCCTGCTTCGGGATCCGGCTGGCTCATCCCGAGAGCTGCTCGTCTCTCCGCCAAAGCTCTCTGCAAAGTTGGATTTCCCACCGCCATCACATCCATCAAACCCTCGAGAGAGTCCAAACGCTGCTGCTGGGTATCCATGCGAGCCTGCATCCGGTCGTTGTCCTGGTCCCGTCTCGAATAGTATGACGAAGTCTCCCTTGCAACTTCGTTAACGGAACCTATTCCGACCGTCCTTCCCTTCTTTCTAGGAGCCACCTATATGTATATATATAAAAACGTATTTAGAGTTAATAATAAAATAAAGAAAAAAAATTAAAATTATTAAATTTTACCTCCTCGAAGATCCGGTCGACCTCTTCGGTTGACAACTTGACGGGTAATCCATCTGCAGACTGTTGGGTAAGTTGCGTCTCTTGCTCTTCAACCGAGACGCCACAGCGTTGAAGAGTTTCTCGGATGCAGGATCCACAAAAACTCCATCTGGTGAGGCGTGAGTCATCTTGAATAAGTCCGAGAGAGATGGCAAAACTCCCGTCTTCTCCAACTAATAAACAACAATAATAAATAAATTAAATATAATTAATAAATACAAGTTTAAAATAATGAAAATTATAAATTTAAGTAAAACTTACAGCTTCGAGACGAATTCCGGCATGGGGTTTTTGGCCGGTTCTATGAACCATGGGCAAATGGCCATCTTTATCCCTCGTTCTTCGGGAAGCGGAGCAGGAGTTGGCTTTGCGGATGGAGCTGGGTTCGTTCCAATAGGTGATGAGGCCATCCCATGCTTCCTTTGTGACCCCGCTCGGCTTCCCCTCATAGCCGTAAATCTCCCACTTGTCCTTCCAATCGGAGACGGTGTTGCAAAGACGAGTTTTCGCCTTTGCAATAAATTTGCTCTTCACCCTCTCGGTGATTCATACAGACCAGTTCCACCTTTGCTGAAACATTTAAATATAATTACCGCAAAACATTTAAACCACGTCGTCTTGACGTGATCGGGAGTCATGGTCCAGTTGGGATAAGGGCCGTCATAATATCCCTTCATCGTCTCTGAAACGCTCCGGCTAACACGGTTGTTAGCCCCAAACCTGCAAATATAACAAATTTGTTAAAAAAATTGATCAAAGATTTTAAATTTAAAATTAATAATTTTATGTACTTACCAATAAGTACCCGGGGGTCTATCGGGGTCCAGAACGTGTAAACCCTCTCGTCCGGGCTTGGCAAGCAAATCCTCGACGGTGTATCTTGCGAATGGTGCATGAGCTGGCACCCGCAAATCGGGATGAACTGCAGCCGGTGGGGCAGGCTGATCCGGGGCGACAGGTGGAGCTGGTGGGGAAGGCATCTGAGATGGAAGAGGAGGAGGGGTCGAAGAAACTCTCCGAGATGTGTGAGAGTCCGGAACTGTCCCGGAAGAAGACGATGGACCGCTAGAGGAAGATCCATCGCCAAACAAATCCGCATACGTAGGTGCAGGAGCTGCTGGTCTCGGTCTAGGAGCCATCTAGAAAATTTAAAAAAAATTAAATTAATATATATCCTAAACGAATTGTTTAAAATAATTTTCTAAACTAATCATCTAAACTAATTCCGTTAACTAATCACCTAAACTAATTCCCTAAACTAATCACCTAAACTATAAAAAAAAAAAAAGATAGAGAGAGAAAGTTACCTTAGAGGGGGAGATGAGTTAGGGAGGAAGATACGAGCAGTGCTCGTCTGAAAGACTTCTCCCATATATATAAAAACAGTTTCCTCGTAACTTCGTCGTAATGTTACGAGGAAGTTACCAGACCCGTGTTTTCGTTTACGACGAAGTTACCAGGCCCGTGTTTTGGTTTACGACGAAGTTACCAGGTCCGTGTTTTTTCATTTACGACCAAGTTACTAGGAAATAGTATTTTATGTTACGACGAATTTACATGGAAATAATATTTTATGTTACGACGAAGTTACCAGGCCCATGTTTTTATTTACAACGAATTTACGAGGAAAGTATGAAACCCCGAAAATCAAATCCCTAAACCCCAAAGTTATCATCTTTACCATTATCACTCATTCATACTTTCATCCTCTTTATCCAACTAAAACCCTTAACTTCAACAAAATAAAATTTTTTACCTTAAGAAATAGATATTATACAAGACAACTTATAGTACACATACATTAAGTATCTCACTTAAGTAATAAAAAACAACATTGGGTACAATATTTTTTAAAGATAAAAACAACATTTGTTACATATATTACATCATTCTGAATCGTTTGAGTTCTCATCAACATCTGAACAGTCATCGTCGTCACTACAATCGAACTCGTCTTCACGTGCTTCATCTGTCGCATCTTCGGGAAGATCTTCATATTGATGGTTATTTGGGTCGATCAGAAGATTTTCATCAAGTTGTTGATCAGGAACCTCAACTTCATTAATAGCATCTTCTTCTTGCAATGGTGGTTCTTCTCCAGCAACAATTCGTCCACGAGGTGTAATTTTGATAGTAGCCAACCAATTAATCCCAGAACTTCGAAGGCGAGGGTATGGAAGAAAGCTAACTTGTTCAGCCTGGGAAGCTAGGACGAAAGGCTCGAATTTGTTGTATCTTCTCCCAGAGTTGACATCCACAACACCAAATTTGTTAAATCGAACACCTCGATTCTCAACGGGATCGAACCATTCACATTTGAAGAGGACACATTTTAGCTTCAATAACCCTGGAAATTCCACTTCAATAATCTCCTGCAAGATCCCGTAAAATTATGTTTCGCTTTTCACACATATTTCGTAGTTACTTGTTACCCGATGTCTTCCATACTCGTATGTGTGAAAGGTATCCCACATACGAGTATTCTCTGAAGAATGCTTCAATTGTTGTATGTTGCGAATATATCCCAATTAATAATATTTTATAAACATATGTAATATATTATAAATTAATATTTACCTGCAAGTGCTTCATGTACATTTGTTGGAAGGAGCTCAGCAAAAGCGAATGGAAGTAGTCGTTGCATAAACACATGACAATCATGACTCTTCATTCCGGAAAACTTTTGACCACGTTCAACACATCTTGACAGATTTGAAACATAACCATCAGGGAACTTAACTTCTGATGAGACCCAATCAAACAAAGTTGTTTTCGCTGCTGATGACAACCAGAAGATGGGAACAGGAACACTGCCATTGCTCTTGATATGTAACTCACTTCTCCAGCAGATAGAAGGTAAGTCCATCCTTGACTTTTTGTTATATTCTGTCTTTCCTGGGACGTTCAATATGGTATTCATGATGTTGTCAAAAAAGTTTTTCTCTATGTGCATCACATCCAAGTTGTGGCGTAAAAGAAGATCCTTCCAGTAAGGCAGCTCCCAAAATATACTCTTCTTATGCCAATTGTGAGAGACTCCATACCCATCAGGTATATTTCCCTGAACATGCCGGTTTCCTCCACGCGGCACCGTTTCCAGAGCTCCATAATAATCAATTTCTGCTAGGATCTGTTGTCCGGTGAGATATGGAGGAGGACTATCTCTGACAACTTTTTTGTATCTAAACAATGTCTTATTTCTTCGGTACGGATGGGAGATGGGAAGAAATCGACGATGACAATCAAACCAACAACTCTTTCTACCATTCTTCAGTTGAAAAGCATCTGTCGATCCACGACAAATTGGACAAGATAATCTTCCATAAGTTGTCCACCCAGACAATATCCCATAAGCAGGAAAGTCACTAATCGCCCAACTCCGTATCTCGTAGATATTGCATCCATCAGCCATTTTTTTTAGTTGTGTTTTTCAGTTTTTCTTTTTTCTTAGATTTGTTGGTGTGTTTTTAGCATTGAGAAATGGCATATATATAGAAGATTTTCGAGTTTGGTAGGTAAAGGTTTAACAAGTATTTAACAACGCAATGTATTACTACGGATTTACAACTTTTTTACAAGGATTTTACATCCACTTTACAAGGAATTTAGTTAGGTATAAAGCACACTTAATACACGTTTCGACCAAGTATAACGGTAACCCGATTCGTTGTAAAATACTTGTTAAATTACAACGCCACTACGAGGAAATATAAGGAAATAGGATTCCTCGTAAAGTCCTTGTAACATTACAACGTCTTTACGAGGAAAGATAAGGAAACAGGATTCGTCGTAAAGTCCTTGTTACATTACAAAGCGTTTACGTGGAATTTAATTTTCCACGTAAAAGCGTTGTAACTTTACAATGACTTTACGACGAAACAGTTTCGTTGTAATATTACATCCGCTTTACGACGAAACTGCTTTTCGTCGTAACGTCGACGTAATCTACTTGTAAATTTACGAGGAATTATGTTCGTCGTAAAACTTCGTTGTAAAGCCAGTGTTTTCTTGTAGTGTTTTTTCAATGCATCCTTTTCGAGCCTGCGATCTCATTTGGAAAACCTCGCTTTTTGTTTTTGTTTGCTTGTTGGGTTTAATTGTTACAGTTCTTATTCTGTTTGCATCAATTTTTTTTATTTTTTGGGTTTGAGTGGATCTGAAGAACTGTGAGAAAGATGAAAGAGTGAGAAGGAGGTTTGTTTGATTTTTTTTTCGATAGAGTTACAGCCCAATTTTCTATGCAGTAGAAGTCCAATTTATTTTTAAAAAATAGACATGTATATATATATAGTTGTCCAAAAAAACATGTATATATTAAAGGGAAATTGGACTGAGTAACTATGAAATAAAATATAATTAAGTATCTAACTTAAAAATATATAACTTCCATTATTATTTAAAAATCTACTTTATTATCTTTACTTGCCGGTTTAAAAGGTATAAACTTCTTCTTCAGTTACCTATCACCATCGCGACTATTTCCAATCAACCATCACTTTTTGTAAAAACAATTTTAATCATTTATACTTTTATCACAATAGCGATTGTCATCATTTCTTTTAATTATTAACCAAATCTGTAATTTTCGTTTCGTATTTTTTCCATCACATCCTTCAAAACAACCACCACTTCCTTAATACAGTCACCACCTCTTCAACAACCACCTCCTCCGCCATAACCACCACCACCTACTTCGCACCATTATCTCCTTCATAACCACATCCATCACACAAACACCATCACCAAATTCTTAACCTCCGCTATATCTTTCGTATCCACCACTACAACTTTCTCCGTAACTACCTTCATATCCTAATATTGTGATGTAAAAATTATGTTATATGCTATTTGTTAATTTTGGACATACATAATATAGTATATTTAAACCATTTTATAATTTCATTAATGTAAACTATACCATTTAGCGTGTTTTATTCTATTTACATTTTCATTTGTATGTTCTTATATGATGAAAGAGTTTTGTTTACATGCTTATAATTTTATTTTCATGTTTTTTAATATCTATAAGATAAATATGATCATTGAAAACAGTTGTAGATGTCGAGCATGTAAATACAATATATTTTTATAATAGAATTTTTTATTTGATAATTCATTATATATACTATTCTATTTATTTTATTCCATATTATTTAGTTTGTTCAATACTATTCGGTCTGTTCTATACCATTTTATGATCCATGTTACAAAAGGCCATCATTTCCTCTCCTTCTACAACAACCTCTTTTTCTTTAGCCACCACGACCACCACACAACCACATTAACTACTGATACAAACGGCCACTGTTGTTTCCATATCTATGACCATCGGTTCCTCTGTAACCACTACCATAGTCACCACCACTGTAATCACCATCATCGTCGGTGCCATAACCACCACCACTATAACAAACCTTTTTATTTTATTTTCATTTCAATGACACATGATTTTTGTGTTATCACCATCAACCGAATTAGAAAAAGGAAAAAACTAGAAAAAAAAAGAAGCTAGGAGATCTAATACGCTATTGAAATATTACATGACCCACTCTGCAAAAACCCCCTCACATACATTTTATGTCCGATCATGGGTCTCCACAAATGTTCTCATGTAATAAACATTACCTTATCTCAAGCTTTGTTCTGATCATTTGTTTTCAGATTCACACAGAGCTTTTTTGGCTGCAATAAGTAACAATGATGTACGAAAGAGTTTCAAAGAAACGGTTAAATAAACTCTGAAATGATGCTATGCATACAGAAGTAGACACTTTAGAGATTACTAATACATGGGATGTTACAAGACTCCCACCATGCAAAAAAGTACTTGGAAACAAATGGATTTATTCAAACAAGTATAATGCGAATGGAACTTTTGATTGGCGCAAAGCTCGTTTAGATGTGCTCGGAAATAATCAGATAGAAGGTGAGGATTTTAAAGACACATTCACATCAATGGCAAAACTGTAAATGGAACGTTTCATTCTTGAAATTGCAGCAACCAAGAACTGGCTAGTTCATCAAATGGATGTAAGTAATGCTTTCGTTCATGGTGATCTTGACGAAGAAATTTATATGAAGCTACCTCAAGGGTTCACGTCTTCGGATCCTAACAAAGTATATCGCTTCAATAATTCACTGTATGGCCTTCGACAAGCTCCAAGATGTTGGTACTAGAAACTTACAAAGGCTTTGTTGGGGTCAAAATCGGTCACGGCGGAATCAATGCCAGAAAGTCCACGAGAAACCTTTCTAAAAGAAGAATAAAAATACGGCTAACTGAAACTTTGTATTTTTAAGAGTATTACACGACAAGGTCCTCGTAAGGGATCATTCAATCCCTCGAACGGACAATTTTCCAATCATCAGAACAACCAAACCAGCATCGTCCGACCTACCATCGGGCAAGTTGGATAAGCCACGTCCAACTCGCCATTGGGTGAGTTGGACAACCCACATCCAACTCGCCCAATGGCGAGTTGGATCGACCACTTCCAACTCGCCCAATGGCGAATTGGATCAGTCTTGTCCAATTCGCCATCAGACGAGTTGGATCAGTCCAGTACCATGCACTCTCGTCTCCGGAACTCCCCCCTTCGGGTCTCGGTCAAACTGTCTCTTGTTTCTTCTTGATCGAAGTTAACAGTTGAAACTTTACGATAAAAACGACGAAAACTTATTTTCTCGTTTAAGTTCGGATCGATCGTATAAAACGATAACATTTAACTTAACACCATAGTTATCTCGGCTATACGATTGATTTCTGCTATTTCGTAAAACCAACGTCGTACTAAAGATAATTCTTCCGAAAGAAATCGTAAAAACGTTTTAGTCAAAAAATGGCCCGAAGGGTCTAAAATGCAGCAAAAACCCACTTATGATTTTTACGAGAATCGGCCCAAAGTCACTATGACGGTTTATCGAATATTCGTGAGAAGAGATAAATGTCAAGTTTGAAGATAAATGTCAAGTTCAAAGATAAATGTCAAGTTTTAATGGATAATCATGAAGATCGGGAAAAATGAAATATTTCCTCGAGAAGATAAACTTGAGCCAAGGGCAGAAAATGAAAACCCAAACCGACCTAGGAGGAGTTTATAAGGGGCACGAAGGTGAGAGGCACAATGACGATTCTCTTAGACTCTTAGAACTCTCTGCACTTAGGAATTTTAGGCATTATACTCGACAAGCTCAATTCCTATGTCATGCATTCAATTACTAGACGAACTCGCACATGCAGTTCGATCTCTTGTTCAAACTCTTTAATTGAAATACGTTCGGCTTGATCCTCGAAAGGGGTACGTAGGCAGCCTTTCATAAGGTCCAGTCCGAAATCAATCAAAACCTTTTTTCGTATCTTTTTCGTTTGTTGTTATCGAGCTGCGACTCAACTAGGTTTAAGGTTTTTGGTGGCTACTGGCTAGAACTAGAAACTCGTTGAAAGATCTTTCGGTCAAAGCTTTTATAATATTTTGTAACAATCGCAACGCTTTTACGCGGATTCGAAATAAAAATCATTTTTCTCTGTAAATTCGTTTTGTTATCTTTTCATATTGTCTGCATTTATTTGGTCACTTGTCGTTGGTTCTCACAGAGAATCCATGACCCCAGGGAAAGTTAGGATTTCTTTACTTTCCACCGATTACCATAATCGACGGTGTGAATTTTGGTTCCCACAGGCTTTACATGAGTTTGGATTCTCCCATGAGTATGCAGATCATTCATTATTTTCAAAGGTTCACTGTTCTATTTTTCTTCATATTCTGGTCTAGTAGATGACTTTTTCATCGCCTGCAACGACGCTGCAGCATTACAAAAATTTAATGATTACATACCAGACTGTTTCCGTATGAAAGACGTTGGCAAATTAAAAAACATTTCTATGTTCTGAGGTTCCTGGAAAAGCTTCGAGTTTCTATCTGTCACTACGGAAATACGCTCTTGATAGTGTTTCTGAAGTTGGTTTTACTGGGAGAAAAATTCTCACTGGTTCCTATTGAGCTCAATCATCAGCTCGCTTGAGCAGAAGGCCCTTTGGCGAAAGCTCTACAATACTGTCGTCTGTTGGTCGGTTAATATATCTCACCAATACACGACCTGAACTTGGATATGCTACTCATATTCTATCTTGCTTCATGCAAAAATCACTCCTCCTTCACTGGGAAGCTTCATTACAGGTGGTTTGTTATCTCAAGGGAAGGGCTGGATAAGGTATTTTTTAAAAAGCGGATAAATCTCTTAACATTATAGTATCTACTACGACTCTGATTGGGGTGCATGTCCACTCAGTCGTCGTTCACTTAGTGCCTACATATTGTTTCTTGGTGACTCTCCTGTGACATGGAAGACTAATAAACAAGACATTGTGTCTCTCTTCTCTGCTGAAGCCGAGTACCGTGCTATGTCGGTTGCTCTTAAAGAACTCAAATGGTTGAAACAACTCTTCCAGTCATTTGGTATTCCACATCCCTTGCCGACGAAAATCTATTGTGACAGCAAGTCGGCTCTACACATTGACGCGATTTTCATGAATGTACAAAGCAATTGAAAGAAGTTGTCAACGGAGCATGTTACGTCGAAGAATCAGCTGGCCGATATACTTACCAAAGCCCTACCAAGACCACTATTTGAGAATATATTTTTTCCAAGTTGAGTGTTCGTAATCTCACACTTTCAACTTGAGGGGGAGTATTGGAGATAACTCCTATATTTATCTAAATAATGATGCACTAAAAGAAATATGGGTATTGATAGCAGTTTCCGGTAGCATGAATTCACCAACTGCTACTAAAACTGGTTAAATCTGCGATAAACTTTTTCGTAACGTTAAATTCGCGCTAGGAAAAAAATTCATTATCCGAGAAAAAAAATTGACTACTATAGATGTAAAGTGTTTTGGAGGCAAAACACTTAGCTTTTTTTTTATTATTCCGCCATTCAGTCACTCGAGCATACAAAGTTAGAAACCCAAAAATCTCCAAAATTTCACCCACATCTGCATTCCTTTGGTGTTCTTGTCGCCGCCATTCAGATTCCAGGTGAAACTCAGTATCGATTTGTGTCGGTATGAATCCTAGATTGAATTTTTAGATTTCTCTGATTTCTCTGATTTCTCTTATTAATTTGTTCGATTTCTTTGCAGCTTGTACAATTCTTCTTCTGTTAACCATATTATTTTAGGACACGAAGAGAAGGAGGAGACAAGCCAGACAATACATTTGTTTCATCTCTGTTTCGATTTCGCGAGTACTGATTTGTGATTATTTTTGGGGTGAAACGATTTGATTTGTGGTTCGTTTTTGTTCTGTTTTGCTTTCAAGGTTGGAGCTTTTGATCGTTTATTTGTGGAGTGAAGTCGACTTGAAATCTAAAGGAGCTTATTGAGGTAATTATTTTGAGGCAAATATAAGTTTTGTCTTGTTTGTGTTTTTGATTGCCTGCTACTTTTGAGTTTCCGATTGATTGAATATATACTTTACTATTTATTGCTGCTTATGTAATTGAAAATGTGTTTGTTTGGTGTTTGAGATATTCTTATGTGTTTGTTTTGTTTTTGGTAATGGATTAGAAACTTAGAATATAAAAATAGTCGAAAAGTCATGGATTCATCTTAGCAGGTAAACAAAAATATACACTTAAGGATTTATTGGGGGATTAAGAGAGTTTAAGTCTTGCTATTTTCTTATGCTTGCATATTCTGTCTTAACGGAAGAGCTGATCCTGGTTATGAGAGAGGTGCTTGGGACTTTGTGAGTTCTGTTGGTGCAGTTTTACGAGACTCTGAGATGATCATTTTCCCATGCATTGACTGTCGCAACATAGATCGTCACTCAGCCGGTGTTGTTGTTGATCATCTTGTAACAAGGAGAATGGATTTGAGTTACGAGATGCGGGAGGATTGGTATCATCATGGAGAAGTGATGTCAGGGAATGATTGTAGAAGCAATGCAAGTGAGATGAACAAAAAAGATTTTAGGGTTATACCAAGCTGCTGCGTTTCTTGATGAAAAGTTTCTTAGGCATGGAGACTTAAGTGATGTTTCTAACGGTGAAGATAAGCAAGAAAACGAGTGATCTTGCAAAACTAGTCGATGCAGAAACACTTCTGTATCCAAGTTGTGAAAACCACAGCAAGCTCTCAGACACAAAGTAGGTTGTCTTATAGAAGCTTCGATTTTCTGCTAGAGACTTTGCCACAGATGGTACCCAAGGATATCTCTTGCACACATCCTTGTACGAACTGAAGAGGTTTCTGAGATCTTTTGAGATGGGTTATGAGAAGATACACGCTTGTGTGAACGACTATTGTCTATTCAGAAAGGAGTTTCAAAAGCTAGAAAAATGTCTGAAATGCAACGCTTCAAGATGGAAGATTAACAAGCGCACAGGTGATGTGAAGAAATGAATTCCACAAAAATTTCTTAGGTAATTTCCACTAATTCCACGTCTCAAGAGGATGTTCAGGTCAGAGGACATGGCGAAGGACTTAAGGTGGCATTTTACTAATAAGAGCGCAGATGGAAAATCCGATATCCGTTAGATTATGTCCTTGGGATCAATTGAATGACAAATACCCATCATTTGTCGCTGAAGAAAAGAATCTTAGTCTTGGACTTTCCACTGATGAGTTTAATCCTTTTAACATGAACATTAACTATAGTGCTGGCATGTTTTGCTAGTGAATTACAACATGTCACGTGATAAGTGTATGAAGGAGGAGAACATCATGTTGTCATTGTTGATTTCTGATCCAACCCAACCTGGAAACAATATAGATGTGTACTTAGAACCACTTATACAGGATCTCCACATCTTTGGGAGAAATGAGAGTTAATGTGTGATTCATTCAGTCTCACTACTTTCACGTTAAGAGCCATACTTCTCTGGACCATTCAGGATTTTCCTGCATATGGAAATCTTGCAGGGCAAAATGGGTTTGTCCTGTGTGTGGAAAAAAACACAGATAATATGTGGTTGAGTAATTACATAAAGCATGTATATATGTCCCATCGGAAAGGTCTACCTCCCACACATACTTATCAGGCAAGCTCCAACCATTAAAATGCACCTGTGACCCAAGAATGTAAATACAACTGAATGGTGTAAATTTGTCAAAGAAAAGACAAGTAATGCCTTTAAGGTTGTCAGTAATTCGTACTAAGAGAGAAGATGAAAGCAGATTCCTCACACTTCTGGGCGTAAAGAAATGGTGAGATTGAGAGTAGATTTGGTAAATTCTAGCGAAGACCCATCACAAGTGTCGAGGCTAAGAGTTTGGGTCAAATCATGAACTAAGGATGCTGCGCCTGTCAATGTGAATGCGGCTGAAAATATTGTAAGTTATGTTGAATCTTTACAGATTGATTTTATCAATTGGACTGTCTGCTGCTTGGTGGTTATGAAATTTGAAATGTGTTTACAGAGAAAGGCATCAGAGATAGAAATGTGAATGCGGCTGAAAAGATTGTAAGTTATGTTGAATCTTTACAAATTGATTTTATCAATTGGACTATCTGCTGCTTGGTGGTTATGAAATTCGAAATGTGTTTACAGAGAAAGGCATCAGAGATAGAAATGTGTTTACAAATAATTTTATCAATTGGACTGTCTGCTGTTTGGTGGTTATGAAATTTGAAATGTGTTTACAGAGAAAGGCATCAAAGATAGAACTAAAGGGTCGTCAAGATTCAATGACAACGAGTCCAAAGCAAGATGGAATTACTCAGATATTTGGACCTGATAATCCTGGCCGGTTGAGGGCAATGGGCATAGGCATTAGCATGATCAAACTGACTTGTTTACAAGTTAGGAACAGCTTTGTGGCTGCAATGGAAGAAAAACACGTGTCTCTGGAGAAACAGGTTTATAATCTATAACAGACCATTGCGAGAATGAAATAATCAGGGAGAATAACAGGGTATGAATTCACTTCCTCTATCTTTATCTATATCTAGATTTATATTTATAAATTGATTTGACATTGCTTGTACTTCGTGTAGAGTGTAAATACCAGATCACTTCCCAAGTATTATCGGGTTGACTGGTAATCTGTTGATGTGAATGTTGCTGAGGGACGGGTTGTTCCAGCTGATGCTGATGAGTTAGTTAATGGGATTCCTTTAGGCCTTAACGTTGTGAAGGTTTTAGTTGAAACTGCAATCAAACCAGAGACCTTTTTATGGAGACCTGAACATAATATGTTTACTATTGAGGATGCAGTGGGAGAGATGATTGCATGGCATGCCGATCATTGTATTGTTCCGACAGCAAGTTTCATTCAAGAGGACAATACTCCTAAGGTTAAGTTTCCTCATTCTATTTATCTAAGTTTCATCTTCCTCTGTAGCTGAGTCTTTCTTATTTTCAATTCTTTGTTTTTTTTTTTCAGAGCCCTTCCACAAAACTCATGGACTATATACAGAATGCGGAAGTGGTGAAGTGGTTGCTGTAGGCCGATGGCAGACTATAGAACTGAAAGCGTTGATCAATGGACTTCCTCTTGGTCCAAATGGAATAAAAGTGTACGTGGATAAGGTAGTAAACCCAAATGCATATGGAGGCCTACATTTGGCAAGACAACTATGGAGGGTTATCTGAACTGTTTTGTAGCATGGCCTTCAAATAGCGTTGTCTTTGACTCAAGAACACCACATTCTCCTGATCTACAAAAACCAAGTTCTAAAACAGTAAGTTCAACTTCTAAGAATCAAAAGTCTCCACTAAGTGCAGCAGCTTCGCCGAAGAAACCTGCAGCGAGTTCTAAAGATAAGTCTACGAATGAGGAGTCTCCATAAACTCCACCAGCTCCTACAAAGAAACCTGCAGCAAGTCAGAAAGAGAAGTGTACGAATGAGAAGTCTCCAGTAACTCCAGCATCTCCTCTTCGCAGATCAGAGGTACTTTCTTTTGTTTAAGTAGTTGGTTGGTTATGGTTTGATGCTTGAATTTTGGTTCTGGTTTTTGCTTTTTGCGCTTGCAGCGTAACAAATTCAAGCAAAATAAAAAAATCAAGTTCCTTGATCTGTCCAGAAATAACGTGATTGACGCTGAAGGACGTTGGTCATCGGATAATCCTGAAATCTTGTCCACTTTGTACCTTTGGTCCCTGGTGCAGGTCGAGTCTTTGTGAATGTTGTCAAGGTTAAAGATGCTACTGTGTGGAGGACAACATCTGAGATCAAGTATATGGAAGATGCATTTGGAAGCTGTCTTGCTTGGCCAGAGGATAAAGTTATTATGGTGAGATTTTTGTTCATTGCGTTGTTCTCTGTCGTGTTACATAAGTGGGAAAATAAGTCAAACTAAGCTAAGATGTCTTTGTTTGCAGGTCTAACCCCAAAAACAGAAGGAACCAAGCAATTAAGTTATTCTAATACATAAAATCCTTTGTGTTTCTCTGTTTCAAAACATGACTGTGTCTTTTTTTTATGACTTTATTTTTTATGTATGCTTTGGATCTTTAATTACCGTAATTGAACCATGTTTTATGTTTTAATATATTCTATTTTGAAATTCACAACAAGGCCCAAACAAAATGTCCAAATATTATTATAAAAATTCAGTAATCTCATAAGTATTATTTTTTTTTTACAAAAACGATTTTGTTTTAGGGTTAATGCTTAGGGTCTAGGTTTAGGGTTTCGTCTGTCATTTTTAGGGATTAGTTTAACTGTTTTAGTTTTAGAATTTAGGGTAATAATATTGTTTAGGGTTTATTAACAAAAGATAAAAAAAATCACACAATGACAAAATAATCTATTTGTTCACAAATTAAAACATGTAGTCTTTTCTACACCTTTCTCGTTAAGGGTTTAGATTTAGTGCATAGCTTTAGGGTTTAGGGTAAATTGGTTTAGTTATAGTGTTTAGTGTTTATATGTTCACAAAATATGTATTCTTTGCATACTATTGTTTTAATTGCTTTTTGATCATTTTAAAATACTGATACATTTCCAATACAAACTTACACCATCCTAAAACCATGTCGAAATCAAACAAAAATCTTTGTGTTTTAAGCTGAGAACTATATTTTCGTATTACTTTTTTTTGGAGCCAAATATTTCGTTGAAAAGTTTGAAGGAAAACTTAATCAAATTATAATACATATAAACTTTGGTTAAAATTGATATATATACAAATATTTGTTAACCTGCATGAATTAGGCTAATCCTGGTACCACTCCTAACCATTGATTAAAATAAAGTTAAAATAGGATTGGGTTAAAATATTGATGAGCTTTTATATTAAACAAAAGAGGGTTAGTCCCTGCCCTGGATTTAACATCCCTAACTACATAGATTCTAATACGATTTCATTAAAATAAATCGATGATGTCAGAGTCTCATCTTAAACAAAATTGTACCCTTTAGTTTTTATTTTTTGGATAAACAGAACCGCTGGATGTTAAATTTTTTTTCCTTAAAGAATGATTATGTCAGCTGTTGAAGAAAACATGTTTACTATTATATATAGATATTTTCCCAACCCAATCACTCTTCACTAATATGGAACATATGTTTTGACGAGTTAATCCATATATGGAAGATCATCACTTTAAATGAATTTTATGGTATATTTGAAAAGGTAGAAATAACATGTTTTTAGCAATATAGACATTGATTCCAGAGTCATTCTGAAACTGACTGAAACAAAATCATTACTTTGGATCAATGCACAAACCAAAATTACACAAAGGATTGCTCAAAGTAGGGAGAACGAGGCATAACCTTACCTTCTATACTTGGCAGGTGGTGTTTTACTGATGGCTCAAGGAAGGATAAGGATACACATTCAAGACAAGGTTGGTATAGCACTTTAAAAAGTTTTGATGGCTTATTGGGGGCAAGAAATACTCGAGCTAGTCTTTCACCCCCCCCCCCCCCCACACTTGGAAATAGAGGCGCTCATTGGGCAATGGAATGTATGAAAAATTTACGTCAGTTTCAGGTTACATTTGCAACAGATTGTTCTCAATTGGTGAAGATGGTTTCGGAACCAGAAGAATGACCAGCTTTTGCAAGTTATTTAGAAGATATCAGGATCCTGAAAAGAAGTTTTAACGCCTCTGAGCTCCTCCATATACCAAGAACGATGAATTCAAGGGTGAAAAGTCTCGCACGCAATGATAGGAAACAACTGTATTTTGTCATCCATATAGATGCAGAACTACCAGTTTGGTTTGCAGAGTCTTCGTGAGTCTGTGTTATTGCCTTGTTGATGACAAAAAAAAAAGATTTTCTTTAATTTGAACTAAACTTGGTACATATTTCAAAAGAAGATAAGAATTTATCACTGGTTCCTTTGTTGAAGCAACTAAACCAGTTATGATAAATATTTTTCGTTTTGGATGTAACTAATAGAGCAAATTTTCAAAAAAAAAAATGACTAAAAAAACACATAAAAATGTCTAAAATCAATTTTATTAAAAAAAAGGTAACTGACAATTATACTACTAGTCTATAGATTTGTAAATAAATAACTATTTAAATCAATAATAAAAGAGAAAATGCCTTAGATAGCACCAAATCAAGTTTTTGTTCCCAAACTAGCACTCAAAGTCCAAAATCACAAAAATAGGTTTCATTAAAGGGGATCATTTACCCTTATGCTCTCTCCTTTGATTAATTAAAAAAAAAAAATTCGAAAATCTAATCGTCGGAAATAATCCCGTCGTGTTCATCTTCCTCGTCCTTCACCTACGACGGATTACCATTGCTCCGCCGTGTTTCTTTCCGTCGTCATCAGATCTACCGTCTTCAGGTCAGCACATTCGTCGTCATCAGACTCGTTGTGGCTGTCATCAGGTTCGTCGTTGTTGTCCTCGAGCTATGGATGCTGGTGTTAAGTTACATGACACAGACTTTAGATGGCAGATATTAGCTTTGTGGTGATGTATCTAGAAGTCGTGCCTCCGATCGGGTTCGTCCTCTCTCTCGTTTCCCTCTTATCTCCAAATCGTTCTGCAATGTCCTGTGTAGAGAATTATGAATCCGAATCACTGAGATATTTATTCTCTAGGTATAAATCGTGTGTTTGATCACCGATCAGATGATTGTGGTTTTCTTAAATGTTTGACAGATAAATAAAAGAGGAGAATCAGTGGAAGATAAGATTAAAAAGCCTGATGTTGAGCTTTGCAAATACAGAGAGCATATTCAAAAGACACTATCTGGTCCTGTTCAACAAGCTCTCAAAGCTCGTGCTATGAGGCTTCTCAAGCAGAAGAAAATGTAAGGGATTCATTAGGTTTACAGCTAGCTCTGTTCATTAACAATTGTTGATCAATTACATTACTTTCTTATCAGGTATGAAGGACAACGCGACATGCTTTATAATCATACATTCAATCTCGATCAAGTCTCTTTCGCTGCTGGAGGTCTCAAAGATCCTCAACAAACTGTAATGCATATCTCTCTTTGTTTCTAAGCCATTGTTCATGCCTGTGGACGTGGCTAGGTCATATATGCGAGCTCGTCTGCCATGGGGATCTCCGTCTGTGAACAATTCAGAGTTTTGGTCACCATCATCAGTAGGGACGCAACTTCTTAAGGAAGGAACGCCATTTTCTTATAATGCTGGAAACTTATCCTCTTCCAAGGTACATCAGAAAGGTTTCTAATATATTATGCATTGCAGTGCAAACTTTTGTGTGATGCTAATTCTAGTTTTCCAATAGAAAGTTTGCATACCAGCATGTATTTCTACTGGCTCTCTCAGAGTTATGGCTCTCTCAGATTTTAGCATGCGTCTTTATTCACTGTTGTATTTGGCCAAGCAGGACTTTGAGTAGGAACAAACTTAACGGGACTATCCCTGTATCACTTACTGGTCTTCCAAACCTGATAAATCTGTAAGTTACTGCTCACTCTGTCTGTGATCCCCTTCTTTTTTTGGAAGCTCCTCTTTCTTAATCAATTTGAAACTATGTTTTTACAGTCTTCTTGATTCCAATAATCTCAATGGCCAGATTCCTCAAACTCTATTTCAGATCCCAAAATACAAATACGTTCCTCTACTTTATGTTAAATATGTTTTTCTTTAGCAGTGATCTGATATGGTTTTATCAACTTTAGTTTCACAGGAAACAACTTGAATTGTGGTGTTGGTCAACCTCACCCTTGTGTATCTGAGGTTGCCCGTTCAGGTAGCTACATTACTGTGCGCCATTGTTTGAACCATATCTTCTTTACTTCCAACAGATTCAAAAGTATAAAAGTTTTTTAATTTATTTCTGCTGATGGCGTCTTGTCTGTGGTGAATAGGTGATTCAAGCAAGCCAAAAACTGGCATTATTGCAGGAGTTGTTGTCGGAGTTACTGTCGTCCTCTTTGGAATCTTAGTGTTCTTGTTCTGCAAGGATAGACATAAAGGATTCAAACGTGACGTTTTCGTGGATGTTGCAGGTTGGTTCGTGGATGTTGCAGCTGTACCACCTCAAATCGGTTTGGTCTGTTTTGTGTTGTGGTTTGTTTGAACTTTAGATAGTGGTGCTGCTCAAAACATCAACATCAGAACCAGAATGAATTTAAAAAGTTTTACAAAGTATTAATCTATATTTGCTGTCAAGATTTGCTTACTGATCATCATCACTCAGAAAGAGAGAAAAGGATCAACAATCGTTTCCAAGCAGTAAAAGAAAGAGACATAGACAAGTCACTCATATCGGTTTGGTCTGATATGCTTGTGTTTTACATATGTAGGCAAGTTACTTAGCCTCGCTGAACCACGAGGAGACAAGGCTAGCGGTTGCATGCGAGAGAACGTTTCTTGAAATGCTGGATGGCTCATGCCGTAGTACTCCTATTGCTGGATACGCCGCCAAGGACGAAGAAGGAAACTGCTATTTGAGAGGACTGGTTGCATCTCCTGACGGTACTCAAGATATGAAAGCATTCCTAAGTATACCAATGTGATACATGTTCTTACCTGTTCCATCTTTGTGATAGTTCTCGACACCTCAAGAAAAGGTCCATATGTGTTTGAGGACATGGTGAAGATGGGAAAATACGCTGGTCAAGAACTGCTTTCGCGTGCTGGTCCAGGCTTATTTGGCAACTAAAGCCATTGTCAAATGAACTGTTGTAACTTTTTTGATTTTGAGCGAAAGATAACCTTTGTTTTATCAATTGTATTATTATATTTATATAAAATGAGTCTTGCAATTGTAACTTTTTCATCCCACTATGAACCACTCCCAAAAAACTAGAGTAACAAAAGAAGACTTTAGTTACATCTCCGTTCATCTTCCTCTTCATCAACCGGAGTATACCACCTTGGTCTTCTCTCGGAGTTACTCAGTCTGTAATTCAGCTTCAGTTCTTCATTGCAAAATTTGAAATATTCTAAATATACAGATATCACATCCTTAGTTTTTGATCTCATTTCAATTTTTTTAGTTTAAACTTTCATAGATAGCAACACTAATATTCAACTATTCTGGAAACCCATCCAGAAATTTCATAACTCTTTCCAACATTTATAATATAAAATTTAGTGTTAAATACATTAATGTTTTAGCTAATAACAGATGATTCTCCTCAGCGTAGCGGCTAAACTTCCCGGTAGCGAAACTTGACAAACAGTTGCCTCAACCCGTGTTTGATTCCCTTTGGAATCAGATCACTTTTTATTTTTTTAATTGAATAAAAATCAATGCATTATATCCATTTACTTACATCAACAAACAATTGAAACACACTTGGCCTAGTTTTTCCACGCTCTTCTTCTTTTTCCAGATATCTTGGGTTCGAATTGTGGTAGATGCAAATTTTTTCTTATTTTTTATCTCCAAAATTCCAAATCACAATTTGAAATTTCAAAATATGCAGATATCACAATTTAAAATTTTCCAATTGTAAAGATAAACATGGACTATATGTATCCTAAGTAATAAAGTGAGGAGCCAAATACACATAAACCAAACAAAAAAAAACAAGCGTGAGATGATATCACACCCTTAGTTTTTATCTCATTTCAATTTTTTTAGTTTAAACTTTCATAGATAGCAACACTCTTTGATATACGCTGAGCTTGAATGTTGGTTTATTGACGATATTTCTTTTGGCTTTGAACCAATAGGGTATTTTAGCTCAGGCAGTGCTAGTTTGAGAGGTACTGAATCTCTCATCTTGTTTCTATCATGTGTAAACAAGGAATTATTTTTTCAAAATTCGTTACCATCCGATTTCCTGGAAGACTTTACCGAAACTATACAAATCCTTCATGAAATTTTAAAAACTCTACAGTCTCATGCAAATTCACGAGCCTACCAAAGATATCAACATGCATAAGCCGAACAAGATACCAAGCAAAAAGTTTTTCAAATTTGTTACCATCGGATTTTCTGGAAGGCTTTCCTGAAACTACACAAATCCTTCCTGAAACTAGACAAATCTTTCATGAAAATGAAAAAAACACTACACAGTTTCACAAGAACAAGCAACAAAAGACTAACAATGTCATAAGTAAATTCACGAGCCTACCAAAGATATCAACATGCGTAAGCAGAACAAGACACCAATCAATCGGATTTTCTGGAAGACTTTCCTGAAACTACACAAATCTTTCCTGAAATTTTAAAAACTCTACACAGTCTCACAAGCACAAGCAGCACCAAGAAAATAACAATGTCATATGCAAATTCACGAGCCAACCAAATATATCAATAAACAGAGCAAGACACCAAGCAAAAAAAATTTCAAAATTTTTTAACATCAGATTTTTTGGAAGGCTTTCCTGAAACTAAACAAATCCTTCCTGAAAATTTTAAAAACACTACACAGTTTCACAAGAACAAGCAACAAGAGACTAACAATTTCATAAGCAAATTCACGAGCCTACCAAAGATATCTGCAACATCAACATGCGTAAGCAGAACAAGCCACCAAGCAAAAAGTTTTTCAAATTTGTTACCATCAGATTTTTTAGAAGGCTTTCCTGAAACTACACAATTCCTTCCTGAAATTTTAAAAAACACTACACAGTTTCACAAGCACAAGCAACAAGAGACTAACAATGTCATAAGCAAATTCACGAACCTAACAAAGATATCAACATGCGTAAGCAGAACAAGACACGAAACAATTTTTTTTTTTAAATTTGTTACCATTGGATTTTCTGGAAGGCTTTCCTGAAACTACACAAATCCTTCCTGAAATTTTTAAAAACACTACCAGTTTCACAAGCACAAGCATGTGTTTAGTCACATCAATTTTGGGTATTCTTTTTAATGAGTAGTGAGAAGGCAAAGAGATTTAATATTCTTAATAAGCCAAGGACTCTAACAAAACAAGCTCAATGTAAATTAAACAATTAAACTAGTTAAAAACGAGGATTTCTAATAATACTAGGCAGTTACTATGAAAAGTTTAGAAGTATATATATTAAAAATCAGCAGATTGAGTGATGATGATGTCTCTTGGCGGAGATATGAAAATTGGACAGTCAAAATCTTAAATCTTCGCCGTCTTGCAATATGGCAACCAGCTTCTACAGCAGCTCTGACTTATCAGTTACATCTGTACACAAACACACACAGGAGTAAAGCTTTGCAACCAAAAATAATAACAAATAACTGTTTTGTTTCTGTACCTTCGATAGATGTTAAAGTGTTCAAAGACCTTAACTCTGGAGGGCAAAGAGAAACATCGTCATAAAGCTGTGTAAGCCGTAATATTATGCTCAAAACTGTTGAGTAGTTACGCATCAAGCTTCCACTGTTTATAAGATTCTGGACAAGACCTTTGGCTTCTCCTTCCATGTGATCATATATCTGACGTTCTTAGGTGGCAACCCAATCAAACTCTTTTCCTTTGTTCTCCGCAACGAGGTTGTCGCCATCAAAACCTGAGAAAACATCTAAGTGAATAGCTTCCACCAATAAACTGAAACATATAACATATATATAGAAGTGAATGTTGTCTTTACCTGTAAACGTGAGAGCCTGTTCTTGTTCCCTTGACCAAGCGGGTGTTGTATCAAGCTTTGCCAATAACTCTTTATGGAAAATGGCTCGAACCTGAGAAACGCCATCAGGGAGTACAAATCAAACGAACCACTCTGAATAGGAGTTCCTGTTACAGCCGGTCCCCTAAAAGCCTTCAGATTACAAACCGCCCTGCTCTGATGAGCATTTGCGTTCTTGATGGTGTGTGCCTATAGCAGGAGTTTTTGGATTCAAGAACTTGTTCCGTAAATCAAAATCCGTGTGGGAAAGTGAAGTGTTGACAATAGAAGCTCCAAGCCCATAAATCTGAAACCACAATAGTGAAGAAGAGAGCTTGACAAAAAAACAATCATCTCCATAGCCATGGTAAGCTTCACTGAGAATATGAAGAAGGTTCCATTTGTTTAAGCTGAAATGCTCATGCAACATCACTGAAGTGAAACCCACAAATTTTGAATCAAAATCCCTAATTACAAATAACAATTGAAAACCTCAAACTTACATGTGTAAGTTTCAATTTCACTGTTAAGAGTGTTGTCAATATAGATTCGTCGTGATTTTAACACCGATGTCGTCGTCGTCGGTGTCGTCGCTGGTGTCGTCGTCGGTGTCGTCGCATGTGTTCGTCCCATGTGTTTGTCGCCGAAACCGGCGACGGAAATGTCGAGAGAAGCAAAAGTTTTTTTTTATTTAATTATACTTGATATTGTATGTAGGGGTAGCCTATTGATGAATGTTATATTTGTGACTTTTAGTTTAAGGTGCTATTTTGGAGATGGAAACTTTAAAAAGTCTATTTACGAGAATTGCTCATAATAAAAAGTTAAAATCGTATTTTCGACAAAAAACTTTGTTCAATATTCAAACTTTTTTTGATTTTTTCAAATTTGTCTTTTGAAATTTTATTTTGAAATCAAAAAAAAAATTCTTTTTTGAAAATATTTTAAAATTATTAATTTAAATCTTAAACCACACCCTTCAATTTAAATCTTAAATATATATTAGTATATCATATGGATATACCTTTTTCAACGAGACATTAATATACCATTCCGCAAACTGATTTATCCTTTTTCGTTTTGGGTGTAACTAATTACCTTTTTCCAAGCGTTATTAACATACTTAACATACTAGATTTGGTAATATTCCTTCTGTGAGAGAGACATTTTAGTTGACATATGGAAAATCGTATAGGTGAGCTGAGCAGACGTATTTTTAAGTAACTGTATCATACTTAGCAAAAAAAAGAAAGTAACTGTATCATAAAGGGTTTTGAAAGCATATATATATAAGGGAATAAAAGACAGAAGCTGTTTTGTTGCAAAGGTAAACTAATTGTGAAGCCTATCTATTCTTCTTCCTTTTTCTTCCTAATTAACATAAAAATCTTCCTTGTCTGAAAAATACAGGTTCTTTCGAGCGATGATGGTGTCTTTCGTTGAAACCTTAAAGAAGCAGGAGGAAGCTGTTGATGTTGTGATCGTCTCCGCATACTTGGTGACTTTCTTTGTATTCATAATTTCTTCCTTCCCTTACAAGAAACGTATCCACGATTGGCAACTTAATGAATTCCGAGTCGCTGTGTCAGGTCACAAAACTCTCCTATGTGTGTTCTTATTCCTCTGTGGCGCAATAACACATAACGACAGTTGCGCTCACCATGAAACCGAACCTGTCGATGTTCTGTTAAGATTTCTGACCAAAAGTTTGTGGGGCATCTTCTCTTATGTGGTGCTTTTCAAGATTTGTGTTATTTTACGCTCCAAGCCTTTGGAATCAACCGTCAAGACAAAAGCCGATGAGCAATGATGGATCTTTTAGCTGGGTTTCATGCTTGAACTATAAGTTCTAGTTACGTGTTCATTCTACTTTGTTTTACTTAATTAGCATCTCATATATAATCACTATTTCTTTTCTTTCTTTTTTTTGATAAATGTGAATTTCATTCATAATCAGTATGCAACTGATACCCATTCTGCTTGTTATTTGCAACTGATACCCATTCTGCTTGTTATATGCAACTGAAACCCATTCTGCTTGTTAAAGCCATTTGGGTGGCTAAATGTCCCCAAAAAAAAGATAAAAAGACACATAGACCACACTTCAGGTTTAATCAAGCCGCAAGAACTATGATTAGAGCTGTGACAAACTGATAAAATGAAAAAATAATTTCATCCTAGTTGATCGAAGCACCAGGAGAAACGCTGGAACACTGTAAAAGGAACAGAGACCATTAAAGATTTAGCCGGAGAATAACAGAGAGGTTGCCCTGAAGGCGACTCCAAAGGACTTTGGAGAAGGTTAGGTAAGTCCCTGCCCCAAAACTAGACCGGAGAAGCCCAATCTAGACGCCAATAACTCTAGAAGACAAGACAAGCCCTATGGAACCAAACTGAAGAGATACGAAGCCAGTAAGTAGAGCACTGGAGCGTCACTGACTGAAGGAAGCCGACGTTCATGGCTCTAGATTCCGGTCCCTTCACACAAGCAGACAACTCAAAGGATTCCGGAGACGATAGCTTCAGAAAGGCAAGGCACAAACCAGGTCGTCTTCCTTCTAGGGCTGTGAAGAATTGAAGAACATTAGCGATCTTCCAAACTATAGAATTCAAAGATTGTATAAAGAATAACTCTTTTTATTGCTTAAGAAAATAACTCAGCACTTAAGCTCTCAAACATTTAATCTCTAAACTCATAAGTTATTGCACAACTTGACATCTCCTTATACAGAGATTAATAGTTCATAATCCTATTAGGTAATATATCTAGATAACTCCTAACCCGGTAGGATTAGGTCATTAACTTGTATCTCAAGTTTTCTTTTCATTCAAGCTTAATCCAACATTCTCCTCCTAAAGTTTGAAATCCTTTCTTGACAAATCTTGAATACCGATGAGGTTTCTCATCTCAGAGAACTTGATCTTTCATAACACTTTGGTCAATATGTCTGCCTTTTATTTATCACTTGAGACGTGCTCCACCCTCACTTGACCATTCTCCACAGACTCTCTTATAAAATGATACTTTGAATGAATGTGTTTGTTTCTACCATGGAAGACCGGGTTTGATCTTGATGACCACTCTCTCACACGGTAGTTCGGTGCCTTCACTCAATAGCTCTTGTAAGCATATAGCTTTTTTAGCCACTTTAGTTTCTGTCATGAACTCAGCCTCACACGAAGATAATGCAACTGTTTCTTGCTTTGTGAGCAACATGTGATCAAGCTTTTGCCAAGATAGAAAATGGCCTGTAGTGCTTTTGCCATCATTCGGTTCAACATTATGGCTGCTATCACTGTAGCCAACGAGCTTCAGTATCTCTGGTGTTGCACGTGTAAAAACCAAGCCGTACGAAGTGGAACCTTGAAGATATCTTAGACAATGCTTCATCGCAGCACCATGTGATTCTTTTGGTCGTTGCATATAGCGACTCAATACTCCCACTGCAAATGAAAGATCCGGCCTGGTGTTAAGAAGGTACCTAAAATACCCAACATTCCTCCTATATATAGATCGTAGAATCGATATCTCTTTCACTGTCGGCTTTTGATAGCTTCATCCTGAACTCCATTGGCGTATGAGTCATATTGCAGTTCTTCATTCCACCTTCTTCGAGGACTCTTAACGCATAACGTATCTGGTTTAAAGTTATTCCTCCCTCATATTGGCCAACCTCGATTAGTATGTTAACTTACCAAGATCGCTCGTGTCAAACTTTGATGCCATCTCCCTATTGAACTCTCCAATGATCTTTTCGTTTGCTCATGTGACAAATATCTCGTCTACATAAACTGCAACAAATATTAGACCACTTCAAGACCTTTCTATGGACTGATGGCTCTTTGGAACATTTTTTAAAAACTTAAATCTAGAAGAATCCAATTTATTTTGTTGTTCTAGGCTCTTGGTGCATGTCTTAATCCATATAGAGCCTTACGAAGAAACCTTCAAGCTGCATTACATGGACCGTCTCTTTTAATTATCCTTGTAGAAATGCAGTCTTGATGTCTAAATGATGCACTTCCCATCCATTTATTGCTGCAATACTGATGTGTAGTCGTATAGTCTCTAGTTGAGGCACAGGCGCAAATACTCACTACAGTAAATGTGAGTATTAATAGCGTCGTAGCATAGCGTTTTTTGCTTCTCTGCTATTGTATATAAACACGGGCCTTTATAATAGCGTTTTTGAAATGTATAAGCTATCTTTGTAGTCGCGGGAAAATAAAATAATTCAGCCGTGTTAATTTGGTAAGTGGAGGCGCCTTACCATTGCAAATCAAAAACTAAATGCTATCGTATATGAAAAAATATATTAAAAATAACTTAAGTATTAATCGAAACCGAGACTTCATTCTCTTCACTTCACTCTCTTCACATTCCTCAAAATCAAAACCGACTCATCGAAGTTCTTCAGAGTTCTCTCGAGTCGAAGCTTCAATTGGTATGAGTTTCGATTTGATTCTGAGTTTAGAATAGAGACTGGTTCTCTCGAGTCGAATCTCTTTGATTTTGGGTTTCTCTTTGATTCAAATCTCTTTTCACATGCATGTCCGCGTTAACACATGATTCGATTTTGATTGTGCGTTTCGATTAGGTTTTGAATATGATTGTGGGTTTCGATTAGGTTTTGAATATGATTGTGGGTTTCAGTTTGATTTTGAATATGATTGAAGGTTTCGATTTGATTTTGGGTTTAGATTTTTTGATCGAATGGCTTGATTTGATTTTGGATTTGTTTATCAGTTTCAGAAATGGCAAAGACAAGAGGACAAGTTGGTTCTCGTCGGAGTAAACGTAATCAAGGCTTGGAGGTAGTAGATCAAGAGGACAAGGCACCGCAACTAAAAGTGAAGAAAAGAACAGCAAAGAAAACGGCTTCCCCTAAAAAGAATTTAGTTTTAACGCCAACGAGAAGAAGTAGTAGAATCAAGAAAGTGGCTGCTGAAGATGATTACATAGAAGATGTAACACCATCTGACGATGATGAGGTAGAAGATGTTACACCTCCTAAGGATGATGAAGTACAAGATGTAACACCTGCTCAGGATGATGAAGTAGAAGATGTAACACCCGAAGATAAGGATGATCAGGCTGAGAAGTCAATGTCTGAAGAAGATAAAGACGATGAAGAGGATGTCAATGGGAAAGAGGATGAAGAAGATGGCGATGTCAATGGGAAAGAGAATGAAGAAGATGGAGATCTCAATGGGAAAGAGAATGAAGAAGAACCGGCCAATATGGAAGATGATGGAGTTCTTAATGAGAAAGGGAACGAAGAGGAAGCTTGCGAAGAAGAAGCTCGCGATATGGAAGAAGATGGCACTGCGCAAGATGATGAGATTCCTAGTACTGAAGGAGTTGAGCTAGCAGGGGAGGAAGTTTCAAAAAAAAAAAAAAGAGGACCTACAAAGTTGCGTAGAGTGGCTGAAAATCCCAATGATAAGATTATGGTCACATTCAATGACATTGGTGAGCATGTTGGACCTGGTTCAGTAACCCTATCGTCGTTTCTTGGTCCTCTTGTGAGGGAACATGTTCCGGTTACACTTGCCGATTGGAGAAAACTTGATGCAGCGACTAAAGCAACAATGTGGGAAGAAATTCAGGTTTGTATATATATTAGTATGTTTTGTTTAACCGCAAGATGAAATTATAAACATGTTTAACTTGATTATTGTGATGCAGGGGAGGTTTAACTTGCAAGAAGAGTGGCAGAAAGCTGTTATTTTCAAGCAGCTGGGAAATGTGTGGAGGGCTGGGAAGTCAAGGCTGGTGTCACAAGTACGTGTGGCGAAGACTGCAGCTGAGAGAATAGCTTTAAAACCGAGCAACATCCCATCCCTTCAACTGTGGAACACTTGGGTTAAGAGTAAGACTACCAAATCTTTCACAGTGAGTTATCTACAACTAAGTAAGTTTCATCCTTAAAGGTCATGTCTGATGGATATAATCAATGTCATATTTATATTGTAGGAAACGAGTAACAAGTACAGAGCGATGAGAAGAAATCAGATTCCTCACACCACCAGCCGCAAAGGAATGCTTCGTTTAGCTGATGATATGGTAAAAGAGTAGTCAAACATCTACATATTGTAGATCAGCTTGTTAGATTAAAATGGTAGTGAGATATGTTTGTTTTCATATAGAAAAAAAGAGTAAAGACCCAAGTAAGGTGAGTAGATCCAAGGTTTGGATTGCGGGACACACTCATGCTGATGGCAGACCTGTGAAGCCCCAGTTTGCTGAGACTATTGTAAGCATTATGGAAGTTGTATATTGTGTATAGTTAATAGACTATGGCAATGAATGATTTTGTGTTTAAATGATTGTATCAGGAACAAATACAGTCACTTGACAGTCGGATGGACTCCACATCAGCTGCTGATAACATAAGGGAAGATGCTGTGAGCAAGGTTTTGGGAAAAGACAAACCTGGACGAGTAAGGGGCTTTGGTAGAGGGATTACAGCTAATAAGCTAGCATATCTGCAATTTAGAGACGCTAAGATTGCAGAAATGAAAAGTGAGATTGAAGAGTTAAAGGGGATGGTGCGAGAATTAGCTGAGAAGAAGGTAATCCTTTTCATTACCTTTGGTCAATTAGTTTTAAGACATTTACGATTTCCGTTGCCTTTTCTCAGAAAAGTAATGTTGATGCTGAAACATCTGAGAGTAGTGGTGGATTCAAAGAAGGAGTCAGAGTACAAATACTGGATTGGATTGAATCAGAGGATGTTGTTGTTGGTGAAGGAGAATTCTGCTCTGCTGAACCGAAGTACAAAATTGGTCGTATACCAATTGGTCCTAATGCAGTGGCTATCGTAGTTAAGTATGCACTAAGCGCATCAGCTTCACTCTGGAGGCCTACTACGGATGTGTTAACTCTTGATGAAGCTGTGGGATACAAGATATCTTGGCCAATGGATAAAGTGATTTTGGATAAGGATCCAAACTGTTCTGAAGATTTATCTATGGTAAATTTTCAAATCTTGTTTTCTTCTTACAACAATTGAGTCATCTCTAATCATTACTAAAATTTCTAATTTCAAATCTTGTTTTAGCAAAGCAAGGAAGGTGAATATCGAAGATGCAAGATATATGATTGGACCAATGATGAGGACGAGGTCATTGCTGAAGGTCTCGTGTGCTCTTCAAAATCCAAAGACATGGTTAACAACATACCTCTGGGTCCCAATGCTGTTAGTGTCGAAGTAGTGAAGGTGTTCAATGATCAAGCATATTTGTGGAGGCCAACCGCTGATATGTTCTTGATTGGTGATGCACTTAGCGAGAAAATAGCATGGCCAGTCCTAAAGGTTGAAGTCATGCCTACACCTGCTACAGAAGTAACACCAACTAAATGTGCAGGGAAGAAAATAGCATCACCTTCGAAGCCAGCCAAGAAAAAAGCAGTGGTATGTAATTGACATGAAGTTAAATTTTTTTATTTGCCTGATGATTGATGTTGCGTCCTTGATTGATGTTGGAACTTGCTTCTGTCATCTTGTTTGAGTTGTAGAGTCCAGGCAGCACTAGTTCGACCAGAAGTCCGAAGCAGAAGTGCACTCTCTTGGATTGCAACAACTCTGGACGTAAGGTAGCTGAAGGAAGGGTAGCTTCAACGGATCCGAATGAGTTGTGCCACTTTGTACCCCTAGGTCCAAATGCAAGCAAGGTGTGGATTGATGTGGCTAAGATCGGTGATGCAAAAGTCTGGAGGCCAAATTCAGAGATTGAATACATATCTGATGCAATGGGTTCGGTTGTGGCATGGCCAAATGACAAAATCAAGTTTGTCTAAAATTGTCGTCTGAAACATTTTTCAAGTTGGTTCTCATCGGCTATGTATTTCTAGTGTGTGATCGAATGTTTAGGTACTTTTTTACTCGGTTGAAATCATGTATGCTATTATGTAACAGTTAGCAGACAAAAAAACAAAAATTATGTGTTATATTATGATATAAGGTTATGTGTGAAAATGTTTAGCTTGTACAAACCTATACCCTATACCCTAATTGTACTTGATTTCACAATTAAAATCCTATACCCTAAAGTGAAATCCCTAAACCCTAAAGTACAAACCTATACCCTATACCCTAATTGTACTTGATTTCACAATTTTGTTCATTCTTAAAAGGATATTGTAATCTTAATTTCACAAAACTGATTAGTTATAAATTTTATAAACACTCATTTGTTCAAACCCTATACCCTAAAGCCTTTGTACATACAAATAAGTAGTAGTGTTTATGAACATATGAGCTAGATTGATCAATCTTATAAAAGCTCACATAAAAAATTTATATTCATACAATTTTTTTTTTGTAAAATTGGAAAACTGAATATTTGATTTTTAAGATTTAATTTAATTTTTTTTTGCTTCAAAATCATATTTATATATTAATTTCCAGATTTCAAACGAAATTAATACCTTGAGCCAATAAGGAGTAACCTCCAAGATTGCAGACGTGGCAAACCATATGCCGATGGATGTGTCTTCCCAACTTCAATCTTAGCCATTCTTTTTATTTTTTGAGCCAATGAGGAGCAACTACTAAGATTGCACTCGGATTAATCATAGACCGTCCGATTTCTCTCCAAATCTTTGATCACAACCGTTCATTTTTTTCTGTCTCTGTTTGCACTCGGAAAATTTCAGAACACAACATCTCTCTTTCTGTCGAAACTCCTTTCTGTCTCGCGATCTAAAATCAAAAAAACCCTAAAGAAAGCACATGTATCTCTCGAGCTAAAATCAAACCAGCTGTTCCTGTATTCTCCGATTGAAAGTAAGCAAATGGATAAGTCGTGGATTTGGCTTCCAAGGTATAACCTAAAATCCCTCGATCTCATTTCTACTCGCCGATTGAAATAAAGCTAACTTCTTTTGTCTGATTCTTGTAGGAATAGCCACGAGTATTCAGAAGGAGCAACTAATTTTGTGAATTCGTCCGCAAAAAGATTGGGAAGTCTGTCTGAAATGCTATGCCCTTGTAGAGACTGCCGCAATCTGAGCCATCAGTCACTGGATAAAATTGTGGAGCATTTGGTGATTAGGGGTATGGATAAGAAGTATAAGAGTTCTCGTTGGAGTATTCATGGAGAAAAAAGAGATTCTGCAGAAGACAGTGTTCTTCAATATGAAACAGAGGCGTTTGATTTGTTTAAGACAATATTCTCCATGGACGAAGGTGGTCCAAACCCGACAACTGACAACGAAGACGATGAAGCACCAGAGGAAATTGAGTTTAAGAAAAAGCTCAGAGACGCTCAAACGCCATTATACTCGGATTGTCTCAAGCACACAAAGGTTTCAGCTATCATGGGACTTTACAGATTCAAGGTTAAAAGTGGTGTGTCGGAGAACTACTTTGATCAGCTGTTGGTTTTACTTGAGGATTTGCTACCTGAAGACAATGTTCTTCCCAAGAGTTTAGCTGCAATCAAAAAAATTCTGAAGATCTTTGGGTTCGGCTACGACAGTATTCATGCTTGCAAGAATGATTGCATATTGTATAGGAAGGAGTATGAGAACCTAGAAAGCTGTCCAAGATGCAAAGTTTCAAGATGGGAAATGGATAAGCACAGTAATGAGTTAAAGGTGGGGATTCCGGCAAAGGTCCTTAGATATTTTCCAATCAAGGACAGGTTTAGGAGGATGTTTAGATCACAAAGGATGGCTGAAGATCTGCGTTGGCACTATACCAATGCCACTGAAGATGGTACAATGCGGCACCCTGTTGATTCTATCTCTTGGGCACAAGTGAATGCTAAATGGCCAGACTTTGCTGCTGATCCACGGAATCTTCGACTTGGGATTTCTACAGATGGGATGAACCCTTTCTCCATGCAAAGCACCAATCACAGCACATGGCCAGTGTTGTTAGTGAACTATAACACGCCTCCAACCATGTGTATGAAGGCTGAGAATATAATGCTGACTTTGTTGATCCCTGGTCCTACTGCTCCTGGTAACAACATTGATGTTTACCTAGCACCACTGATAGACGATCTAAAGGATTTGTGGGCTGAGGGTATTGAAGTGTATGACTCATTTGCGAAGGAGAACTTTAATCTCAGAGCCTTGCTGCTTTGGAGTATCAGTGACTATCCAGCCTTAGGAACACTGTCTGGATGTAAAGTAAAGGGGAAACAAGCCTGCAATGTATGTGGAAAGGATACACCTGCAAGGTGGCTTAAGTTTAGCCGCAAGTTTGTCTACATGAGTAACAGAAGGAGACTACCGCCTGGCCATCGTTACAGATATAAAAAAGCTTGGTTTGACAACACTGTGGAGGAAGGGAATGCTAATAGGATACAAACAGGCGCTGAGATATATGAGACACTACAAGCTTTTACGAATGATTTTGGTAGACCTCTAGAGAAGAAAAAAAAAGGAAAAGACTAGAGTTGGAAGATGATGAGAGGTTACAAGAAGAAGAGTGTGAAGAATCAAATGAACTATGGCGGTGGAAGAAGAGATCAATATTCTTTGATCTACCTTACTGGAAGGTAAACTATAGTAACTGACCTATATTATCTGATTACTGGAAGAAGAGATCAATATGTCTAACAGTTTCTTGTTTAATGTGTTAGGAGTTGCCTGTTCGTCACAATATTGATGTTATGCACGTAGAAAAGAATGTGTCCGATGCTATATTGTCTCTGTTGATGCAAAGTGCGAAGTCAAAAGATGGGTTGAAAGCAAGAAAAGACTTAGAAGATATTGGAATCAGAAAGCACTTGCACACAGAGGTGAGGGGAAAGAAAACATACTTACCTCCTGCTGCCTACTGGTTATCGAAGAGAGAGAAGACCATTTTCTGCCAAAGGTTAGCTAAGTTTAGAGGCCCTGATGGTTATTGTGGTAATATTGCGAATAGTGTTTCAGTTAACCCTCCAAATATTGGTAGTTTAAAGTCGCATGATCATCATGTCTTAGTACAGAACTTGTTACCAGCTGCATTAAGAGGGTTGTTACATAGGGGTCCTAGGATAGCCATAAATAGATTATGCAGTTACTTCAACAGGTTGTGTCAGCGCATCATTGACCCAGAGAAACTTATATCCATGGAGACAGAGTTTGTGGAGACAATGTGTCAGCTGGAGCGCTTCTTCCCTCCAGCCCTTTTTGATATCATGTTTCACCTTCCACTACATTTATCAAGAGAGGCACGGTTGGGAGGACCAGTTCACTTCCGATGGATGTATCCCTTCGAAAGGTTTGATCAACATCTCTCTTCAATATATCCACTTCCCACAATGATGTTTGACTAATATTCATATTTCCTGAGTTATAGGTACATGAAAACACTAAAGGCTTTTGTTAAGAATTATGCAAGGCCAGAAGCATGTATGGCTGAGGCGTATTTAGCTGGAGAATGTGTTGCATTTTGTTTAGAGTTCCTTAAAGAATCAGTACCAGTTCAAGAAGCAGTTAATCGTAATGAAGATGTTGAGGCTGATAGAATGGTGGTTGAAGGCCGACCTCTGCAGAAGGGTATAGAGGTTACCCTGTCAGATAAAGATAGAGACATTGCACATCGATATGTGCTAATGAACATGGCATCTTTGGATCCCTTTCTTGAGTAAGTAATTCTCTATGTTTCTTCTACTTGTTTTACTCATAATTTCATTTTCATATACTGTTGTTTAATTTAAAATCAGGATGCATTTGGAAGAGTTGCAAGCTAAGGATGCTCGATTGGCTAAAAATGAAACTTTGTTATGGAAAAACCATACTGAACACTTTACAGAATGGCTTAAAAATAAGGTTACAAACTCCAAATTCTTTTCTTGATTATTATTGTAAATACTGGTTAGCTTGTTTGGTGATGACTAGTTAGCTTGTATCATGATGCCTGGTTTGTATCTTGAAGAACATGTCCATATTTTAGCGAATTGATGTCTGAGTAGCTTATAGCTTGATGAAACTGTCTGGATTTTTAGTATTTTTATGACTGGTTAGCTTGTAGATTGATGATTGGTTTCGTGGTACATATTATCATGTTTTGATTATAATTTAAGTACCTCGGCTTGATGATAATCCTCTGATTTCCTGCGGCAGATTCATTTAGACTCAAAAGATAGTCATTCTAAGGAGATAAGGTGGTTGGCATTTGGACCAAGAAATGTTGCTTTAGCACATAAAGGATTCATCATCAATGGCCAACGGTTTCATACTGATGCGGTCAAGCTGAAGACACAAAACAGTGGAGTAACTTATGAAGCCTTTAGCATGTGTAGATCAAGTGCAAGAGATATGAGACAGGTCGCGGATATGATTACATACTATGGAGTGATAAAGGAGATTTTGGTCATCGACTATCACATGTTCAAAGTGCCACTCTTTAGATGCAACTGGGCAAACACAGCGAATGGTGTGAAGGAAGAAGATGGCTTCACTCTTGTTAACCTTCATATGAACCAAGCAGCCTATTTGAAAGATCCATTCATTCTACCTTCTCAAGCGAAACAGGTTTTCTACTCTAGGGAGGATGATGCTTCAAATTGGTATGTTGTTATGAGAGCACCACCTAGAGGTTATCATGAGTTGGAAACAGAAGAGGATTTAGGTGGTGCTCCTTTACCTGTCCAAGAAGTTGATGATATGGGTGATGATATGGATGATGATAGTGTATATGTTAGGGATGATTGTGAAGGTTTATTAGTGGTAGATTGATGATATGTTGTATGCTTGTGTGATGGTTTGTATGAATGTGATAATGTTGTGTTATGGGATTTGAATAATTATATTGATTTTTGGAATTTTAATAATTTATATTGTTTTTATTTCATATTTTCGAATTAATTATTTAAAAATCAATTCAATAATTATTATTAATTAATTTTGGCATAATTATAAAACTAATTAATAACACGAAACATTTGCTATCTTTGCTACTAGGAAAAATCAAATTATTTGGTTCTAATAACATTTATTAAACGTTATTATAAATACTAACAATTACGAACACAAAAGCGCTATTGTTATACACTTAGTAATAGCACAGAGGAAAATCGCTATTAAAAGGGTTGGACTTTTTATAACGGGTGATGTCAGAGCGTCCAAGGAAACGCTATTAAACCAAAATGATAGCGCTTTTCGTCCGCTATTACTAACCACATTTCCTGTAGTGACTTCATTGAATTTGATTCCATATTGTTGAACATATCCTTTAGCAACTAACCGAGCTTTTTACTTGTTAATGGTTCCATCAGAATTGCGTTTAATCTTGAAGATCCATCTTAGACCGATCGACTGTACACCATACGGGAGATCTATTAAACTCCAAATACCGTTTTTATGATAGAGTGAATCTCATCTTCACACGCTATGTCCATTCTTTGAGTTCACTTGATTCTCGAAAACTCCTTGGCTTGTTGTTCAGGCACATCAACAATGTTTCTCCTTCTTCTTTTGCAAGTAACACCTAGTCTTCTATATATTTTGGTTTTGCGGTTTGTCCCTCACTCCTTCTCAGTATTCTTTGATCACATGTATCTTCTATATCATATCCAAGCGGTGCCGTGCTCTTTTCCTCAGAACCGATGATCTCGTTGTCAGTTTGATCACTCCTTCTTTGAGTTGGTCATTCTCCACGTCCTCTATGCTATTTTGAATGCCGTAATTCCTGATATCTCCCAGTGTGACCACGAAATATCTATCGCTTTCTGGCTCCGTTTTATGTCTCTTCCATTTCCATGCCTTAGACTCAACAATCATGACATCCATGCTTACCACTATTTTTCGAGTCTCAAGGTATAACATCATATATGGTTTTGAGCCTGGTTCTCTTCCTATATGAACGAGCATATGCGATATATAATCAAATTTCTTTAGCTGTATGTTTTATATTTTTGCATAACCAATGCACCAAAGTTCCGCAAAGTGACTAAGGTTCGGTTTCCTTGCTTGATATACTTCATACGGGCTTTTATCTGTGAGAGATCGTGTGGCCATCCTGTTGATCAAGTATGCTTCGTGTCGTATTGCTTCTCCCCAGAAGTAGTTTGGCATTTGCATGTACTTTTCTATCGAGTTTAGAAAAGTATCTCCGCTCTCCTGTCATATGATTACTTGCTCCGTTATCCAGGTACCAAATATCTTTCTTGACGATGTTTGTCTCATATTTGTCAGGGATGAAATTCTACGTATTCAAATAAACTACTTCATGCATCATTAGTTCATCTGCATCTTGTGTATCACTACCCTCATTCTCTTGAGCTTATTTCAATTTGAGTAAACGATCAGAGCAGTCCGACGCATTATGACCGATTTTATCACAGCGACGGCGTGTAAATTTTGATGCATCTCTTGGTCCACAGTAACATCCTCAGCCCCGTCTCTGTAATAGAACCTTCTTCTACGTCCTCTGCTTCGAAAATCCTTGTTATAGTCACGATTTGATTGTGTTGTCTGTGATTTCATATTTTAATAACTCCTAAACATATTATAAATCCTAACTTCCATAATTCGGTAGGATTAAGTCATTAACTTGTATCTCAAGTTTCCATTTATTTTAATCCTAATCCAACACAAACAAAACAGGCAGCATCAAAATGAAAATGCAAAGTTATGTTGTTTCAAAATCAAACCAGGAGAGGTCCTCGGCGGTTTCCACACATTGTTCAACTTTGATCTCAATATAAGCAGAGAAGCTCTACGGAACTCCAGAAAACAGAGACAGTGACGAGGCAGAGAAAGACGAATCCGACCCAGGAACACAGAGACAGAGGCAGCGACGCTCATAGACATGGCTAACTCTCCAAGACCAAACCTGATCCAGATCTAGTCACTACCAAAACTCAGATCTGCCATGAACCGAAACAAATCTAAAAGAGATCAGTTACATACATCCTCGCCAACACTCTAGGGAGGTCGAAGACGTGACAACCCATCCCGCTCACTCGGAATCCGGCTCATAGCCCTGCAGGGCACCGACCCCAACCCCTCCATTATGAGTTATCTCTGACTTCATAGTTAGGTTGTTGGTGAGTCTCGAACCCAGGACCTCACCCTTTAACAACACTCCTCCAGGATGAGTTGTCATCAATTGAGCTGCAGATCAATTGGTGACAACTCATCCTGGAGGAGTGTTGTTAAAGGGTGAGGTCCTGGGTTCGAGACTCACCAACAACCTAATTATGGAGTCATAGAGAACTCATAATGGAGGGGTGAAGACTCATCCTGGAGGAGTGTTGGTGAAGGGTGAGGTGTTCTACCCAGATCTCGTTCATGTTCTTTTATATTGTTGAATGAGGTGCTAGGATTGTTTAGATTCTGATTGATGCTAGGTTGATAGATCACACTGCATAAGAATGCTCATACTGATTAAGGACTTTAAATGAACTGTATGTACTGATTGAAATGAGTGATAGTGATGACTGAGTTCATTACATTGCTTGATTTGATGAAATGAAACGAATGTAGCTAGTTAATTAAGTGATACCTAACTGAGTGTAGTGACTAGCCGGTTCTCGTTTCGCATTGAGCAGTATAAAGGCTCATGGGGGAGACTGGTCTAGAATCGCCTCACTGAGTATTCTTTACTCACCTCTCTTTTCTCTTCCTTTTCGCAGAACTACAAGTGGAAATGTCGATAGTAACAAAGGAAATGTACCTGAAGTTTTTGGACCAGTAACGGGACACACGGAGATGTCGGGAATGTAGACATGTGTGTCCTTAACCTTGTGTCTGGGAACCCCGGTTGGAAATGGGGAAGGGGCGGGTGTTACAATTGGTCAATTGGGTTCGAGTAACGTCGAGTGCACCAACAACCTAATTATGGAGTCAAAGAGAACTCATAATGGAGGGGTTGGGGTCGGTGCCCTGCAGGGCTGTGGACCTGGGGCCCACGGGGCAGGTAGTTCCCACGGGGCGGGTTGTCACATAAAAAGTCGACTTTTTTCTGTGACAACCTGTCCTACGGACCCCAGATTTCACAGGGCTGCATCACACCGACCCCAATCCCTCCATTATGAGTTCTCTCTGACTCCATAATTAGGTTGTTGGTGAGTCTCGAACCCAGGACATCACCCTTTAACAACTCTCCCACATGACAAGCTGTCACCAATTGACCTGCAATTCAATTGGTGACAGCTTGTCATGTGGGAGAGTTGTTAAAGGGTGAGGTCATGGGTTCGAGACTCACCAACAACCTAATTATGGAGTCAGAGAGAACTCATAATAGAGGGGTTGGGACCGGTGCGCTGCAGCGGTGTGAAATCTGAGGTCCGTAGGATAGGTTGTCACAGAAGACACCCTCAAACTCCGATTTGGTCCTCCAAGCCCGACAGCCACCCGAGGAGATCTAGAGATTATGAAGCAAAGAGAAAGAGATGAAATTGAGTTAACTCAGAGATATAAAACGGAAAAAATGGGTGGTGACTGGCGGCGAGAAAAAGAGACACCGGCCACAATAAAGTACTCTGCAAGTGACAGTGGAGAGAAGAGAGGTGAGGGGGGGGGGGGGGGGGGGGGGGGGGTGGAGGAGTTTTCTCTCATCTATCTTTTATAGTCACTATTTCTTTTTTCATCGTTTTAATTAGTTTTTTTTATCTTTTATAGTGAACTATGTTAATTATAGGAAAAATCGCATAAAAACCTTGAAAGTGACACTTATAAACACTTTAAATTTAAAAGTTTTTTGAGTAGCAATTTTAACATTCAAACTGACATTCGTATCATAAAAAAAATCTCTTCAATCTGATTTACTTGTTCATCAAGTAAAAACTGACTTGTTGTACAAGTAAAAACGATGATGTGTTGATTTTTCTCTCCCAAAAACAATGATTTAATTAATAAAATAAAGAAAAATTCAAAAAATAAAACAAAAATAAAAAACTAAATAAAAATTCAGAAAATTAAAAAAAAAATGAAAACAAAAAATTCAGAACAAGACATTAGAATATTTAAAAATTCAAAAAAAAATTCAAAATTCAAAATATTTAAAAACAATTACAAGATTATAAAAAACTGACATATCATCGTTGACAAGAAAATTTTCAAATATATCATTGTTAACGATGATGGTTTCTTACATAACCATTAACAATGATTTTTGACGTATTTCCAACTATAGTTTCCGACATCATCGTTGAAAATGGTAGGTATGTCAATAACAAAAATTTTAACAATCTTCATTGTTAATGATGATATACATAATGCATGTGTTACCCTAACAAAAATTTTGATTTTCAAAAGAAATTTTTAAAAAATAGTTTCAAACAAAATTTTCAATTTTCAAAAGAAATTCAAAAAAAAAATTCAAAAAAAAATAATAAAAAAAAAATTTCGAATTTGAAAAAGTATAATTGGAAAGCATAAAAAAAAATTATTTTAATTTTAATTTTATTTTAATTTTAATTTTATTTTTTATTTTTTTATTTTATTTATTTAAATAATTATTTATTATATATATAAAAAATAAAGGTATAAGAATCTTTTGCCACTTAATGAAGAATGTATTTTTGAAAATATCTCTTTGGTGGTGGTAAAGATGAATAATGTTAACATGAAATTCCCCCAAAAAACTGACACATCATTGGTTTAAATTGTGTTTTTACCTTTAATAGTGGAGGTAAAAGTGGTTAAGGTAAAAATAAATGTGGCATTAGGAATCTGGTAGTTTAGGTAATTTCCATACAAAAACTATTATCACAGTTTTATTATTCAAAATCATTAATTGTCATATACTCGTTCCGCTCCAAAATGTATGATGTTTTAGACATATGTACAATTATTAAAAAATATATTTGATTTTTAGAAAATATCAGTAAAATATAAATTAAAAAATATTTAATCAATTAGGAAATAGAAAACAAGATATTGTTGGCTACAGTGTTTTTAGTAAAGTTAAAAATTACCTAGAAAAATGAATGCATCTTACATATTGAAACATCAAAACTTACTAAAATATCATACAATAAGAAATGGAAGGAGTATATGTTAATTGTATTAGGTAATCCCTTAGCGCTTTTATTTAAGGAAAAAATTGAGAATATTATTTTGTACACTACTAATCAATTTGATAGTTAGATAAACAAAAAAATATATAATATATGTTTAGATGAAACCTATTTTTTAAGGATTCTAAGAATTATTACATGTGGCTAACTCAATTAAATATACGAAATTCTTTAATTGAATTTTTTAAGAATTATCATATGCCATGGACAGTGCCTTGTTTTCAATAGGTTTGGTCTGATAAAATAGGGACATTTGCTAAAAACAACCTAAATATTCAAGTCAAACCTGAAAGTGTACCTCAATTTCAGTCAAATGCAAAGCCAACCTAAAGAGATAGTGAAAGTACTATTTAATCCTTATGACCAAACAAAAAAACAGAAATATATTTTACGTTTTTATCCTTCGGAAGTCTACACGTAATAAAAGAAGTCTACATATATATAGACTTCCTACGAAGTCTACCTTATAGATTTATTTTGGAGTCTACACTCTAATTTGATCTAGTAATTTAATTTTGAAAATGTATAAAAATAATTATTGTGATCTTCTTAACTAATCATCAATATAATGGATAATATGAAGTAAATAAATTAAAATTTCATATAATTGAACAATTTTTAAGAATATATACTAATTTGGTTATCATGTGTTAGACAATGTTCATAGTTTAGAAACAAAAGGTTCTAACATGTTATGTCTTTTAGTGGTTGATTTCATAGGGTTAGATTTTAGATTTTGTTTTGATTTTGTTTTTATTAACTTAAATCTGCATATTAATGTTTAGTAGTTTATATTTTGTATAATTGAGACTTTTTGATTATCAAGCAAAACATTTAGGGTTTGAAATTTATGGTTTAGGGTATCGTAGACCTACAATAAAGTCTATTTATTTGAAGACGTCTTTTTAGTCTATATTTTTCAATTTTTTTTTACAAAAAATCATTATATTTAAAATAAGTTAAGTTCCTTAAAAATAAGAAAATGAAATCATAAACTATAACTATTAAAAAATAAAGAAATAAATTTAGTAAATCATATATTAAAATTATTAAAATAGTCAAGAATAAGCAACAATAATGAAATTATTATAGTAAACTTCTAAAAAAGTCTACTATGTTATAGTAAAATCTACTCCAAAATTTTAATTTTATTAGACTTCAAAAGAAGTCTACAGCATCGTAAATTTTAACCTAGTTACATTTTTGTCTCCCTATATAAACAAAATTAATACAGTCTCTCTCTAAAGTGGCTGCACAAGTTTTTAAAACTCTCTTCCTTCTCTCTAAAACTCTATTCCTTCTCCCTAAAATTCTCTCAATTCTTTCAAAAACTCTCTCATTTATCTTCTTTCTCTCTAAAATTTTCTCAAGTCTTTCTCACAACGTTATTTTGTCATTTTAGATATTATGATTCATGGTTTTCATCTTCCCCTTTAAAAAATGTAAGTTTTAGATCTATAGATTTTAAATGTGTATTTTTATGTTATTTATTTCTAACAATATTATCTTTTTTTGTAGGTATTATCACTCATGGATTTCATTTCTCCTCTAAAAATGTAAGTTTTATATTAATAGATTTTAAATATGTATTTATATGTTTATATTCAAATAAATTTATAGATCAAGCTCTGTGCATTAATTTGCTACTAGTTTATCTTTTAAATTCTATTTTGAAAAGTATTTTCAGATTTAAAATTATTTTCAAATTTCAAAACATATAGATTTTTTCAGATCTGAAAATTATCAGACAGTGTAGACTTCCAAAGAAGTTTACTAAAGCTAGTAGACTTCATATGAAGTTTACTAAACCACAAAGTTTAAGCAGACTTCATTGGAAGCCTACAAAAATATGACTTTAATTCTTTTCTATGTTTTTTAATAATTTTATCTTGTTTTGCAGTTATTTTTTTCCATAGTTGTTTTCTTCTCCCAAAAATATAAGGTTTACATCTATAGATTTTAAATATGTGTTCTAGTATTTATATTAAAATAAAGTTACATATTCAAATTCTATGTCTTTAATTATTACTATTTTATCTATTAAATTATATTTTTTAAAGTTTTTTAGAATTTAACTTATTTCAGATCTAATATTTTTTGATAGAGTAGACTTCAAATGAAGTCTACTTCAAAGTTAGGGCTGGTAGACTTGAAAAGAAGTCTACAAACCTTGAATTTTAAGCATATTTCATTAGAAACTTACTCAAAATATGATTTTAATTTTTAATCTTTTTTTGCAGGTATTCTCTACCAAAGTTTTAAAATCATCTTCCAAAAAATGTAAGCTTTAGATATATTCATTATAAGATATTTTGTGTTTATAATGAACTAAATTTAAAGATTCATACTTTATGTTTTTGCTTTGTTACAACGATGACAAAAAAAACTATTTTTGAAATATCTTCCAGACTATTTTCAAATTTTCTAAATGTACACTTTTAGATATGAAAAATTTACGTCAGTGTAGACTTCAACTAAAGTCTACTAAACAATAACTTTACGTAGATTTAATAAAAAGTCTACTAAAATATGATTTATTTTTTTATCTTATGTTTTTCTCATAACTCTATCTTATTTTGCAGGTACTTTTTTCAAGACTTTATTTGAGGCATCAAGATTATGAAAAATCAAACATACTCAAGAATACTTTTTAATATATTGCTCTGTAATAATTTCTCATAATAAAATATTAATTTTTAAATAATTGTTTAATGCATAATAAAGATTGTATTCATTTTTAGTTGTGTTTCACTTGTATGATATTATTAATTTTTTGTTAGATATCAATTTTTTCACAAGATCTAATCAACCAAACAAGTAAAACCACCATATGCTAAAATAATAACTCACACACATGTGAGAAGAAGAAAATCTATACAAAATTCTCAAAAAGTTTCAAGAGTAAAACTAATCAAATTTTTTTGCAATAAGTTCCAAGTGTATAATTATAACACATTAACTTTTGAAATTCACTCAAGACCATTAAATTACTAACATACACTGTAAAATAATTAAATCATGAAAAAATATGATGAATAATACACAATTGCACTTTTGATAGAATTTACGACGTAGACTTCAACTGCAGTCTATCTTTGTAGATTTAAAAAGACGTCTACACTTATTATCTAACACCAAAAATTTCTAGTTGGCTCTGACTTGATACACAAAGGCGTACAAAGTGTGCCTTAGCTAACTCGATCAAGTTCCGCACTTGTCTATCATTCGTGACATGCATAGGAGGAGTATCCGGAGCCATTTGTTGTAAAATGACGTCTGGTAAGGAATATGTTAGCACCACCTTCTTGATTTTCTTGTCCAGACCATAATCTTCTAGTGCCATTTCAAGAAGTTCACCATGTGTAAAACCACCCGACATAAGAAACATTCTCCCTCATTTCCGATTATTGACCACAAACTCCCGCAAAGAGCCTATCACCACCCATTCTCCGTATACAACAGGTATCTGAGCCATTTCCTGCAAAAAAATACAGGTTTACATAATCAGCAAAGAAATATTTCATGTTTCATAAATCTATAAACGAAGACTTACAAATACGTCTACAATTATTAGCTAACAATATTGTCAAATCAAATGAATTACACTTTCATAATTATAAAAAAATTTCTTTTCAAAATCACTCAAACCCATTAGGATTAACTAACACACACTGACAAACAAAAACAACTAAAAAAAACTTAATAAATAATACACAAATTCACATTTTTATAGATTTTTCTATGCAGACTTAATATTCAGTCTCTGAAGATCTAGACGTTCGTTTCAGTTTACAGACGTAAACTGTCAAATAGGTCTACTCTTTGGGTTGGTTTTTGCAATTGACCATTTTACGGGTTGCTTTCTATAGTTGAAAAAAAGCTGTGATTTTGTATATGTAGACTTTCATTTCAGTTTACAATTTAAAAATGTTAGTTTTTGCAATTGACCAGAATTCATCCAAGATTTGACTTTCAGAACCAGACTTCATATGCAGTCTACATATTTGAATTTTTTTGAAAGAGGTTAGTTTTGCAATTGACCAAGTTTGACTTCCGATCAGTAGATTGAAATGAACGTCTACGGGTGTGTAAACTTCTTGTGAAGTCTACTCTCAAATCCGATCGGTTGGTTTTGCATTTGACCAAAATAAAAAAAGAGATTTTATATGTAGTCTACATTTTTTTTTCTAAGATAAGAAGACTGCATATGAAGTCTACAATTTAATAAATTTTTGATTGCTTTTTAAACTTTTTGGTCAAACACAAAACTGACCTATTCAACGAAGTCAAAGTTTTGGTCAAATGCAGAACTGACCTTTTATAGACTTTGTTGGCAGTCTACATTTTGTAGACTTCCGTTGAAGTCTATTTTGAAAAGTCAAAAGTTCGGTCAAATGAAAAACTAACATCTTTTAGGTAGACGTCTTAGTAAGTCTACAGAAAGTTTTATTTTTGTTGTCAAAGGTAAAGACGGAGACTACTGGGGAAGTCTGCGTTAGAAAAAAAATTTGTTTAGTCAATTGCAAAACTAACCCGTGCGTTGACAAATAGACTGCATCGTTAGTCTCCACGGAGGCGTAGACATACAAAACAGTCTACCGTCGCGATACAGATCTGAAAAAGAACGAAAACCATGTAAATAGTTACATTTTTCCTGTGTAAAGCTCGTTTCCAACCTTTTCAACTGTCAAAACTCCAAATATGAGCAAAAATAAACATCTTTGACTATTCACTAATGAAGAAACTCGAAAATATGAAGCTTGTGATTATGAAAATGAAAGTTATGAGAGTTTTTTAGATGGAAATGTAGAGGAGATGAGAAGAAATGAAGTTTTTTAGGTTAGAATGAGAAAAAAAGTGGTTGAAAATTGAATTCTTGAGCTTTAGAGCTAAAAAATGGTGGTTCATGGTGGTTGGAAAAATTGATGATGATGGCATTTTTGTAAATAAGAAGAAATGGTTAGGGTGTATTTGGTTTTTTGTTAATTTCGAAATTAATAAAAAATTAAATAAAAATGGCAATTTTGTGAATAATTCAAAATCATAGGGATAGTATGAAAATTTTATCGATGAATAGTAATGACAAAAAAAAGAGGTTGGTTTTGGGTTTGACTAGAAATTGTGGGTTGGTTTTGAAAAACAGGTTATTAACACTGAACAAAGAATACTCGTTATACTAGGATAAGACCTGCTCCTTGCGTAGAGTAAATTTATATGAAAATTATTTAAAAAATATTGTATGGAAAAAAATTTATATTATTTATCGAATTAATATATTTGGCTCTTAAACAATTTTTTTAAACATTTTTGTTAATTACATAATTTGTTTACTAATGAACTGATCTCATTTTTAAAAATATTTTAGGTCAAAAAATTATTTATCTCATAAAAACCTAACGTTTAGGCCGAAGAATCTCATGCCTACTATTTGGTTACAATGAAACTATGTCAGCTCAGTTTTATATCATGATTTAGCAATTTAAAAGTTAATTATGGTTATGACAAGTTTACGTTCACGTGACAATCTTATCTATCTTCGATATTTTTCTCCTTTTTGTGTCATTTTGGTTATTGCTCGATATAAATATTGATTTTTGAATTTATTATCATTTCTTTCTTTTATTTTGGTCTGGGATTTAGAAAATGTTTAAGATTCAAAAATATTAAAAAGATACATACTTAGGTTAAGATCTGCGCCTTGTGCAGAATAAATACTTATTTTATATTTTCTGCATATTATGAAATAATAAAATAATAATTATATATTAAATAACTAAGAAATCAGTTACTATTATGTAATAAATTGACTTGCACATATAAATCAAATGACCGCTCTTGTTTATCCGCAATCATTTTAGATTAAATAAATCAAAACAATCAATCTTATCTATCGTATATGATATATAATTAAATTTAAACGATATGAAGTATATATATATTAACATAAACACCTATTAAACTAAAATTATTTATTTATATGATTTTACTATCATTGTATCTTATTATAGATAAAAATTTAAACATTGATCACAAAAGTTTATGTGAGACTTTTAACAGTTTTAATAATTTATACTCGTTTTGAAAAATTCAAAATACAATATATACAAAAAAATCTAAAATTTTAATATATGATTAATGTAATTGTGTAATTTATTTTTATTGTAAAGAATTAAACAAAAATGATAGAAATCATACATATTATTAGCAAATCTTTATTATTTAAAATCATTAATTACTATATATATCATAATCACATTAGGTAATTCCATAGGTTTTATTTAAAAAAAATATATATAATAAATAGTCACCTTGCTTTAGTTAATATCATATGATATCATATAATTGGTATTAAATGTTTCTAGTGAGAAATAAAAATCGAATTGGACCAACATGTTTTTCAATTTCAATGTAAGGCTGACACGTATGACTAATTAATTAACTACCTAATTGATTGACACATAAACAATGAGTCTTTTTTAATTATTACAAAATTGAGGTTACATCTTTTCAAATGCTTCTCAATTAATATATAGGAGATTAAAATAATCGTGTTGGTCAAAATTATTAAGGCTAGTGGGATTAGTTATAAATTTTCTAGTAATGAATGAGTATTCAAATAATTTGGACTGTGTGCTTGACACGTAAGCAAAATGGCAGTGATGTAGATAACTTACAAAATAAAGGTTACTCTTCCCCCAATGATCTCATATATATTAAATGAGAAACATTGTCATTTAACATGTTCATATTATGTTCGCCACGTGACAGCTACATAGAGATTTGTTAATGAATACCCTGATGTGTCACGTGTAAAGAGTTTCTCAGCGAAACCCTACATAAATGTGTTCACACTATATACTATTTTACGTTTTTCACAATATAAGTTCACATGCAGGATTCTATGTGTTATTTTGAACAAAATATTCTTTTAATGTTAATTAGCAGTGTCTTTATATAATTATCAACCATTTTATATTTTCTTACATACACATACTTGTAGGTGTAGGCACAAATCAGATATTCGGGTTATTGGAGGTATTGTGATATGATCTGTTTCGTTCGAATAATCAATCATTCGATTCGATTTGTTTCGTAGCCATCAAAATATTCGATGTCCCGAATATCCAGAAAATTTTAGATTTTTAACTCGTATCCGATTCAATCCGTCAAAAATAAATTAAAAATCTAAATAATATAAAATAATAAAATTTTATTACAAAAATAGATAAAAATTATTTACTTTTTTGAATACTAATAATTAATTTAATAAATTTAGTAAATAAAAATATTGTAAGACTTATATAAAATATAATATTTATATAACTTATATATTTAATTCATTAAATATATGTATATATATGCATATCACGGATCGAATCGGATATCCGTTTTTAAAAGTATTAGTATTTGTGATTTTCTTCATTTTTTACGGATATTGAATATTAGTATTTGCTTTGCTACGTAGAACTACAAATATCTGGATTTTTCTTTTCGAATCGAAAAGGATAACAAATCGAATAAAAATTTGCGGATAATTTTCTCAGCCCTACATACTTATGCACATTGACATGAGCACCTATATAAATAAATATTCATTACAAGTGAGGATCTAATTTTCTTGGAAGTTGGGATATTCTTTTTTAATGTATTTTTTCACCATCGACCAAATTGTAATGAAATGATTTGTCATAATAATTTTCTTTTCTTTTTCTTCAATTATTATTAAGATTTGATTTGATTTTTAATTCATTTGAAAATTCTAATATGAAACCATTTGTTTGACATTAGAACTGTCTAAAATACATATAACATGTAACCAAACAAATAATAATAATTTTTGGTTATCATCGAAAAAACCAAAAACCTCAAGTGTTTTAACCGAATAAATAAAATAAATATTGATTTAGAATAGTGTTTATATTTCAGTAGACTAAAAGCGAAAATAACGAACTTAAAACCAAACTGATATCCAGATTAAACAAACTAATGTCTTTTTATCTTAATAAATAACAAAATTAATAATATTATTCTGCGCAAGGCGCGGATTAATTAGTCCTCAGTTAATAATTAAGGGATACAAAGGGTAATATCCTTAATGGAGAGAGTGTTAAATGTGATTACAAGATCAACCAATAGAGAGGTTTCTTTTTGCCAACTGGAAATAGATTGAATACACTGTTTTTTCGTTCCAGTCAAAGCCCATAAAAATAGATTCACATTCCCTTCTACATTCATGACGATCTATTTTTCATCTTCTGATCTTCCTCTACCCTATTATTGCCAAAAAAGACTAAGGTTGAGAAGCTCCTTGTAACGACAATCGTCCTCTACATTCATCCATCAAAACCATTAATTAACACTTGAATAAATACAACTCTTCCTATTCCCTCTGGCTCACCATATATAACATCCTAATGAATGAAATGAATTGATAGATTAATTTACCAAAGTTTGTTACAACCAATATATATAAACACGGTTAAGCAAAAGGAAACTTAACCATGCTGGTTATCTATCTATAGTAAACATGTATATACACAATACACCCCGGTCAAGTCTCTGAAACTGGAGCATCAGGTGGAAGGAAGAGACTTGAGATGGACATACGTTTGAGTATGGAATGAAACGGTCCATAATGTAGAGGCTTCGTCATAATATCTGCATGCTGATTCGCACTAGAGACATACATCCAGGTAATGAAACCTTTCTTGACTTGATCACGCACGGTATGGCAGACTATCTCGACGTGCTTCGTTCACTCATGGAAGACCGGATTGGTCGCAATGTGCATAGCAGATTTATTATTACAGAAGAGCTTAGCATTGGAGGAAACCTTGATATTCAAGCTAGTGAGAAGCTGCTGAAGCCATAGTAGTTCACATGTAGCATGTGCCATGCTTCGATACTCAGCTTCGGTACTGCTCCTGCTAACAACATCTTGCTTCTTTGATTTCCATGTAATCAGGGAGTTCCCAATGTATACACAGTAACCAGTGAGGGAACGTCGACTATCAAGACATGTTGCCCAATTGGCGTCTGCAAACGCATTGAGACAAATCTGAAAAGAAGCAGAGTAAAAAAGTCCATGACCTGGATTGCCTTTGATGTAACGAAGAATCTTGTGAGCAGAATCAAGATGTACATCAGTCGGAGCAGCCATGAATTGACTAAGTCAATGTACTGCAAAGGTGATATCAGGTCGGGTGATCGTCAAGTAGAGAAGACGACCAATCAAAGCACGATAGCTAGTTGGATTTGTAAGCTTGGTGCATGTGTCCTTACTCAATTAACCAAAGGATCCATAGGCACTGAACTTGGCTTACAAGCAAGATGACCAGCATCAGAGAGAAGACTCAAAGCATATTTCCATTGAGAGATGGAAATTCCTTGAGAAGAACGAGCTATATCCAACCTGAGGAAGAACAGCAATGGACCTGTCTTTAATCTTGAAATGAAAATGGAGTGTTTGCTTGAGAAGAGCCAGCCACTTCATCATCATTGTTGCCAACGATCATTATGTCGTCAACATATACATGAGCTGCAGTAAAGACTGAGCCATTCTGCTTGACAAAAAGTGTATCATCCGCCGGAAATTGAATGTAACCAGCAGATAAGAAGACAGCAGACAGACACTGGTACCATTGACGCAATGCTTGCTTAAACCCATAGAGGAATTTATGAAGACGACAAAAAGGGTTCAAAGGAAGATAGCCTGAAGCGGGTACATAACCCTGAGGAATCCTCATAAAGTTTCCTCATCAAGTTCACTATGCAGAAATGCATTGGACACGTCCATTTGAGACATGCTTCATCCTTGTATAGCTGCAAGACCAAGAAGAAGCTTAACACTAGCAAGCTTTGAAACCGGAGAGAAGGTATCCGTGAAATCAACTCCCTCTTGCTGTGTGAAGCCTTTAGCCACTAAACGAGCTTCTTAAAGCTCCACAGTGCCATCAGCGTTGTATTTTAGTGGTATAAAACCAATTTACAACCCACCACATTTTTACCAGGAGGTAAAGACTCAACTGTCCATGTCTTATTTGCCTCCATAGCCTATAACTCTTCAATGGTGGCCTTGCGGAAATTAGGAGATAACATGGCATGCTTAAAAGATGTTGGCTCTGTCTCAAGGAAATACGAAAGAACATAGGATTTATAGAGAGATTGGAGTTTATCATAGGCTAAAACAGATGAAAGAGGATATGAAACAGGAGTATAAGATGAATTGGAAGGGGTAAGATCAAGGTTGCTGCGAGCAAGAGCACAATGGTACTGAGATAAGTAACCATGATCTCGTGTATGACGCTTAGGTCTGTCACCGAGTAAACGGCCTTGCCCCGTAGTCACTGGAACAGTCTCTCGAGGTTTATTTGTGACATTAGGGACTATAGGTGTTGGAACTATAGGATCAAGAGCAACAGGAATAGGTGCAGGCAAGATAGTAGCATCAAAGAAATCTATGGAAGGTGAAACAGAGAATGATGTATCAAGAAAGGGAAATATATCCTTATGGAAGACAATGTTACGCGTAATAGTGATGTTGTTTGAATCTAGATGTACATCTTTATACCCTTTATAACCACTCGGATATCTCAAAAAGACACATCTGTCAGCTCTAGCAGAAAATTCATTCCTATCTTTAAGCAGTGTTGACACATAGCAAAGGCAACCAAAAGACTTAAGAAACGAGTAATCAGGAGCTTTCTTAAGCAAGATTTCATATAAAGATTTATTGTCTAACAGTAGTGAAGGTGTTCTATTGATAAGAAAAATAGTAGTGCAAATGCAATCACTCCAATATACTATCGGTATGTTAGATTGAAATAACAAAGCTCTAGCAACATTAAGGATGTGTTGATGCTTTCTTTCTACCACAGAGTTTTGTTGGGGAGTGTAAGCACATGAAAATTGATGAAAAATGCCATTATCTTGAAACAATTTAGTAAAAGCAAGTTCTTGTGCATTGTCACTTCGAATTGCCTTAACTACAGATTTGTATTGAGTTTGAACATGTTTTAAAAAAAATGGAAAGACTGTCAAAACATCTGATTTATTCTTCATTATATAAACCCAAGTAACCCGTGTACAATCATCGACCAATGTAAGAAAATATTTGTATCTTTCTACACACTCAACAGAAAAGGGTCCCTAAACATCTATGTGAACCAAATCAAAAGCAGATTTCGACATGTGATTATTAGAGACAAATGGTAACCTCTTTTGTTTAGCTAATGGACAAACAGAACACATATCATACTTATGCAAACTAGATGCAGTAATAGGTAAAATACTAGTAAGATGCTATAACTTGGAAGTTAATGGATGTCCAAGGCGCTGGTGCCAAAGATTCCCATCGACTTGCAAGGATCCACAAAATTCCACAGAAGTAGCAGGTTCAAGAACATATAGATTGTGCAACAAAATTCTTCTACCAAACATCGAGCCCTGAGTAGACTCATGTATGAAACAATGATCAGGATAGAAGTGAGCAGATAGATGATTATCACGCAATAGAGTACAAACACTAATAAGATTGAACCTAAACGATGGAACATGCAAAATATTATTCAGAAATAAGAGATGATGAAATTTTAACAGTTCCAATATGTGATATTGATTCCCTAATGCCATTAGGGAGAGAGACTGTGACTCCAGTGACAGAGGAAGTCTGAGTAAACAGTGACAGATCTGAGCATACATGCATTGTAACTCCACTATCAATTATCCAAGCACCATTGGGCATTGCTTTGGAAAGATATGAAAGGCATTGATGTTTGAAAGTGAGGATATTGTTATCAAATCGAAGGCTAGTAGATGGAAAAGAAATGGTAAGGTTTGAAGGTGAAATAGGTGGAGAAGAGACATTACCAGCGAGTGATTGAGCATCCATGTATCCATTTTCACTGACTGTAGATTGTTGAGTAGTCACTGCATTCACAGATGGTGTTACAAAAGCTTGTAACTATTGAAGAAGAGACTGAAGTTGTCCTCTATCCATCTGACCAGAAGCTTCTACTATCGGCTCAGCTAGAACATTCGCAGCAACATTAGGCTTATTGTATTGTTTTTGTTGTGGATAATAGTTGTTCTGAGCTTGTGGTCGAGGTTGTTGATAATTGTGCTGTCCTCTAGGTGCAAAACCAGCTGATGGAGCAGAAGATTTGTTGTTCCAGTGACCAGGCGGATAGCCATGGAGACGGAAGCATTTAGCAACAACGTGACCAAGCTGACCACAGTACGTACATAGAGGCCTGGGTTTTGGACGAAAGCTAGCATTTGAGTGAGTAGCAGCAAGTGCAAAGTGATCAGTCTGAGAGGCATCAGCAGATAGAGACTCAGTAGGACCCGAGCTCTGGAAAACTAAATTAGCAGGAGTAGAAGACGGTTGGATTGACTTTTGCCTCTCATCTTGTATCACAAGATTGAAAACATCTTCAATGGAAGGAATCGGTTTGAGCATTAAGATGTGAGGACGAGTAGGCTCAAACGCTTCACTCAGTCCCATCAAGAACTTGGTAACACGACTTCTCTGCTGAAGACTCTCCCATAGCGCTGCTGCATTACATTCACATTGTCCACAAGTACATACTGGCAACTTAACATAATTCTTGTACTCTTCCCACATGTAACCACATGCGTATAATAGGTGCTAATATCCATGGAACCTTGTTGCAAGCGACTCAATTGCTGTTCGATCTCATATACACACAGAGCATCATCCTGTTTAAAACGAGATGATATGTTCTTCCAGATCGATTCAGCAGTTGACATGAACAAGAGACTCTGACCTATTTTCTTCGATACAAAGTTCATTAACCAGGTAGCTACCATGTCGTTACATCTAGACCAAGAACCAAAATCCCTATGATTATCCGGAGGTTTAGGAATCTTACCGTTGAAGAATCCAAATTTGTTACGAAAATTGAGAGCCATACGCACCGATCGACGCCAAGAATGGAACTCCACACCAGATAAGAGACGATCGAAGACCAAGACGAGACTGGCATGATCGGAGCTATGGAGAAAGTACGGATTCTCGTACTGATCCAAGAACTGAGACATCAGAGCTTGATTAGAGCTCATAGCGACAGAAAAGACTATGAATGACGAACAAGGAGAGCTCGATTCGAAGAAATGAGGGACGAATTGAAGACGAAGTAGGATGAATCACGATTCAGAACGCGGAAAGAAGAATCAATAGGAAGTAAACGGAAGTAACGATCTTCAACTCGAAAACGATTAGATCAAGAACAAACTGAAGAAGAATCTGAGAACGAGAAAGACTCATGATGATCAAGAACTCAAAATCACCATGGAAGAGAAGGTCTTTGCTTTGATACCATAATGAATTAAATGAATTGATAGATTAATTTTCCAAAGTTTGTTACAACCAATATATATAAACACGATTAAGCAAAAAGAAACTTAAACAATGTATGTAGCATTCTAAACTGATTTACATCACCATGGTCACGAGGAACTGCTCTACGTGAAAGATATTTGTGCATAAATCTTTAAATTAGATATAAAATCTTTAAAGATTTCACTTTTATTCATAAATTTAAGATAAACAACAACAAAATTTAAATATAATAAAACTAAGAATGTCAATTATAACATAATATTTCTCAAATAATTTTAAATATTTATTAGAAAGAAAAAAATAACAAATTTATACGCATTGCACGAATGAGAGTCTCATTGTTTTGAATATTTAAATAAAAATTGGAGTATTTAAAATCAGACATTATTAATTCAAACTATTCCAATGGGTTTGATGTACAGAAATTGAATATGGTCGTTTAAATTTGGAGGCCTCAAAAAAAAATTTGAATAAGCATTTAGAAAAACAATTCTCTCCCTCTCTCTAGAAAGGCGATACAAAAGGCGATTCTTCATCTCATACCTTTTCACCTTTCTGATGTTTTTTCCCTCGCCGGAGGGTATATGTCGTCGAGTTCCGACGGTTATTCCAGACATGAATAACCGTTCAACGGTTATGGAAACCTTTATAACCGTCAAAACGTGTCTATATAACGTCTGTCTCATGTCTCTGTTTACGCTTTGTGACCAGAGTTTCAAAGGAAAATTCTCAATCTTCCTATTGATCATGACAGACAAAATTCACAAGAAAATGCAAGAGATTTCTTTTGGCGTTAATGATGGTATCGTTCACCTCCCTTTGGATCTCATCGAAGAAGCGTCTGCTGAAAATCAATTCTCTTTGGTTGCAAAACAAGTTAATCTCCGTCGTCAGAATCTTCGTGCTCTTATGACTGCATTCCCAAGACTTTGGGGTGTTAGTGATGAAGTCGTGGGGCGCTTAATTGAACACCACAGGGTTCAATTCATATTCCAAACTGAAGATTCGATGCTCTCTGTCCTAAGGCGAGGTCCATGGTCTTTTAATGAATGGATGTGTGTTATTCAACGCTGGAGTCCAGAACACATGGAGGATGATCTCCAAGACATTGCATTTTGGGTTCAAGTTCGTGGTATCCCATGTCAATATCTTTCTGGGAGAATGGTCTCTCACATTGGTCGTGTTATGTTTCGATTCATTGAAACTGATTTCAATAATGAGGGCTCATCTAACCTTGATTATGTGCGGATCAGGATACTCGTTTCTACTGCAACTCCTCTGCGTTTTCAACGTCAATTTCAGTTTGGTAGTCAAACTGTTACTCTCCGGTTTCGATATGAAAAGCTACGAGGTTTCTGTAACCAGTGTGGACTAATGACCCACAGCGCTTCAGAGTGTCCAACAGAGGAAGATAACAACCCGCATCATGGTCCTGAAGATGATGATGACGATGCAGATGATGATGATCCTCCTCCTCCAGGGTTTCCCGAGAAGGATCACGACGAACCGACGTTTCCACATGCGCAAGAGACGCAACACAATCATGACACCAGTTCAGCATCTGCATCAAAAAAAAGGAAAACAGAGGAACCTTCCTCTGCTACTGCAACGCGAGTTTCATGTAACACTGCTCGCCAGGCTTTCTACGTTGAAGATTATGAAGAACACACAGCTAGGAGGGAGCGAATACAAGCAGATTACAGAGAAGCGGGGAGCTGGGTCTCTCAACCAGATATGTTTGCAGCAAGCTCTTCAAACCCGGATCCTTTATCCGGTCACCAACATCGAGAAGGCACGGTGGGCCAGAATCCACCGGAGAAAGAATGAATACAGCGTTTTGGAACTGCCGAGGGCTGAAGGGGTCCCTGGTAGTTCGACGCCTAAAAGGGATTAAGAAATCTTATTCCCCGGACATACTCTTTCTCGTTGAAACGAAAAATCCTGATGATGTAATCCGAGATGTTGGTGCTCAGTTAGGCTTTGATTATGTAAAGTGTGTATCACCTGTTGGTATTGGGGGGGGTATAGCTTTATTCTGGAACAAAAATGTTGATGTTACGTTCTACACAGTAGATGGAAGATTGATTGATTGTAAGATAAATAATATAGCAACCTCTTTCTATTTGTCTTGTGTTTATGGCAATCCAATTCGCAGTCTCAGACACATTCTCTGGGAAAAGATTGAAAGAATAGCCACGAGTCGAGTTGGCCCATGGTTAATGTTAGGTGATTTCAATGAAATCAGATCACCAGATGAGAAAATTGGTGGAGTTCTGAGACAACCATGGAGTTTTGTAGATTTTAATAACATGTTATCGCACTGTCATATGAGAGATCTCCCTTTCATCGGTAATAACATGACTTGGAGCAATAAAAGGAAAGACAACCTTATACAATGTTGGTTGGATCGTGGTTTAGCTAATGATGAATGGCATGCTCTGTTTCCAGAATCTAAGATCACTTATTTGGAGATGATTGAATCTGATCACAGACCTGCTGTGATACAAATACGTAAACATTCAGATCATGGTCGCAAATGCTTCACCTTTGATCAGAGACTACTTGAGAATGAGGAATTAAGACCTATCATTGCAGAAAGTTGGCTCGGCTATGGAGATGATCTCAATTCATCTTTCACCAATCGTATTCGACGTTGTCGACAGTATATCTCTGACTGGAAGAGACTAAATTCAACAAATGCAGCCAAGCGTATCCGCGAGCTTACAGAGGAAATAGACGTGGGCCATCTTGATCCTAATGTATCTTCAGATCATCTAAAAAGTTGACAACTAGATTTGGTGGACGCTTATAGGCAAGAGGAGGAGTTTTGGTACCAGAAAAGCAGATTGCAATGGAATACAAAAGGAGATCGTAATACACGCTTTTATCATGCTACCACCAAGAATCGACGAGCTCGAAACAACATAACTACAATTAAAAATCAACAAGGAGAAGACTTAGAGGGTAATTTGGAAATCTCTCAAGAAGCCATTACTTACTTTACTGATATGTTCTCTACCTCTGGACCATTACGAATGGAAAATACATTACCTTCTATACATTCAGTCATTACGCCTGAGATGAATGACAATTTGATCAAGGATATCACAGCTGAGGAAGTCAAGGAAAGTCTCTTCGCCATTGGAGGTACCCGTGCTCCTGGTCCAGACGGTTTCACTGCTAGTTTTTATCAAGAATATTGGGAGATTGTAGGCTCTTCTATAGTGCGAGTAGTGCAACATTTTTTCGATTCAGGAGAGTTTCCGGACGGTTTTAACCACACTAACTTGTGTCTTATACCTAAAGTGAACCCTCCTTCAACTATGAAAGATTTCCGACCAATTGCATTGTGTAATGTGATTTATAAGGTTATTTCAAAAATTCTGGTTAGAAGGCTCAAATCCATACTTCCAAGCATAGTAACGGAGAATCAAGCAGCGTATATACCGGGTCGTCATATCTTCGACAACATACTCCTCGCTAACGAAGCCTTTCACTCATTGAAGAGCCGGGATCGTTGCGCAAAGAACTACATAGCTGTTAAAACGGACATCAGTAAAGCATATGATCGTATTGAATGGGGCTTCCTAGAGGAAGTTCTTAGGAAGAAAGGTTTCTCAGAAAAATGGATCACATTGGTTATGACTTGCGTAACAACGGTCTCTTTCTCTGTTAAGGTTAATGGTAGTCCGTATGGAACAATATACCCTACTCGCGGAATTCGACAAGGCGATCCCTTGTCCCCGTACCTATTTATTATCTGCGCAGATGTCCTCTCTTAGATGATTACCTTATCGGTCCAGAACCGGGAGATCACACCGTTACGATTAAGTATTGGAGGACCACCTTTGTCTCATCTACTTTTTGCTGATGATTCACTATTTTTCATCAAAGCTGATATCCAAAGTACTCAACACCTCTATAAAGTCTTCAAGGAGTATGAAGATGCCTCCGGTCAACTAGTCAACCTAGACAAATCTACTATTACCTTTGGAGACAAGGTTTTTCCTCATACGCGCGAAGCTATTACGAATATTTTGAAAATTAATACCATTGGCGGAGGTGGCAAGTATTTAGGACTACCAGAAAGATTGAGCCGTAACACACGTAAAGAGTTACAATACATACGTGATAATGTTCTCAAAAAGGTCACAGGTTGGGAGACACGATTTCTAAACCAAGCTGGGAAGGAGATTCTAATCAAAACCGTCGCTCAATCCATGCCTGTGTTTTCTATGAACGTTTTCCAATTACCAGCTAGCCTTTGTGCTGAAATTGATAGTATCTTATCTGGTTTTTGGTGGGGTACCAAAAATGGAAAACGCAAAATGTCCTACATTTCTTGGAAAAAGCTGGCAATTTCAAAATCTAATGGAGGGTTAGGATTTCGTGATCTACGATTATTTAACCAGGCTCTCTTGGCAAATCAACTCTGGAAGATCTCAAGACGTCCACAAAGTCTTATTTATAGAATTTTTAAGCACCGGTATTTTCCTAGTTCATCTATTTGGAATGCTAAGCTTGGATATCAGCCTTCGTATGGATGGAAATCACTAATGTATGGAAGAGAATTACTGAACCAAGGTATGCAAACTAATATTGGGAATGGACTGACTACATTACTTTCTGACAACTGGCTACCTACGAATCCTCCCCGAGCTCCGATATTACTTCCATATACAAACCCCACCTTGACGGTCAATACCTTGATCAATCCAGAAACAAATCAGTGGGACAATGAAATTATTTCTGACCTGATTGTGCAACAAGACCATTACTTGATTCAACAACAATTCCTTTCAGGACTTCAACCGGAGGACACAAAAATATGGAGCCACACGAAGGATGGTAACTATTCAGTCAAGTCAGGATATTATTCTATTATTGGAACATCAGAAAATTTACCAGAAGTTTCTCCCCCGCTAGCTTCTCACCTAGATATAGCGAAACAAATATGGAAGACTGAAACACAACCAAAGCTAAAACTTTTTCTGTGGCGTCTTTTTTCTGGCGCCTTGGCTATCAAATCTACACTTCGGCGGCGGCATATCAATGTTGATCCTTCATGTGTTCGGTGTTGTAATATTGATGAAACACCAGAACATTTATTTTTTCACTGCCCATTTGCTCAATCTGTTTGGCGTCTCTCTGGTTTTCCTTGTACAAAGATTCTGGATCCATCCATTTCCATGGAAGACAAGTTCAGAGACCTTCTCTGTATTACCCAGAATAGACAACTTGATCCTCTGCTGCGTTCAAGACCGATATGGACCTTATGGCGACTATGGAAATGTAGGAATGAACTAATCTTCAATTCTAAAGTATGGACCCCAGGTGGCCTTCACTCAAAGGTAACTGATGATCTAGTAGATTGGCATCGATTTAATCAGATTCCTACAACACCAACAGGATGTACCAGCATTACTACTACTGATCAGGCTCTTAAGTCTTGGCAACCGCCACCGGCAGACTGGGTTAAATGCAATTATGATGTTTCTCACCATCATGGTCGTCAAGAATCAGGAATGGGATGGATTATTCGAAATAAATTTGGTATAGTTCTTGACTGTGGAATGGGCAGATTTGAAGGTCGAAGTACAGTAGAAGAAGGTGAATGTACTGCATTAATTTGGGCTATTCAGGCAGCTTACTCATTGGGATACAAGAAAGTGATCTTCGAAGGAGATAATATACAAGTCACAAGATGTTTACAAACTGCAAGCATTAACCTACGATTGGAGAATTATCTAAAGACTATCTCGGCTTGGAAATCTCATTTCCATAACATCAGGTTTATGTATCGTAGTAGGTCTGCAAATTCATGTGCAGATTTTTTAGCCAAAAAATTTTTAACATCTGATAATGCATGGAGTATGTTCCATACGTGTCCCCCATTTTTGTATAACAATGTTATGACTGATCTTTTAATATAAACGGAACTTAGTCCGAAAAAAAAAAAAAAAAAAATTGAATATGGTCTTGCTGACGAAGGCGTAAGTTAGCGTGAGTAATAATAAAAGGCTGAATAGTCGCAAACGTAGATCCACACAAAAAGTCGGCGAGGGAGAGAGGGTTTTAGAGAAACTCCATCAATCCCCTCACTCGAGTCAAGTCAAGGGAAATGTTTCCCCGGTTAGGTCGAGCTGTCACTCAAATCTCAAAGCTCCGATCTTTCTCCTCAAATGCGTCGCCCTTTTTCTCGCGCTGTGCCTACGCGACTGTAGCTCAGGCGGATGATGCTCCGTCGCAGAATGATTTCCCCAGCAAATCTCCGGTAAGATGTTTATAGAAATTCCTATTTGGTGCCGATTGTTTCTAGGTTAATTGAGCATGAGTTGAATCTGTATTATATGTTAAGATTTACGTTTCGTGGATTCATTCCTTTTATTGTTGGGCGGGGGGTTACAATAGATAAATCTTCTGGTGTTTTAGATTCGAGCTTCTACTGATTGATTCTGGATGTTATGCGTCTTGTCTCTGATTAAACTTATCTATGTCTGGCAGGTTAACTTGGATAAGTTGTTTTGGTCAAAGCCATGTTCACTGGCTCTTCCCAAAGATTCTCCTCTCAGAATTGATGAGCCAGACTACCAAGGGGTTCGCCGTTTTATACTAAAGATGCTTTTGTTCTATAGCAAACAGAGCACATCTATCCGTGGGGCAAACGTTATCTACAAGCGAATCATTGCTCAAGTCGACACACCTGCAATTTATGATGGTACTATTTGGTTTCTAAAGCAACAAGATTATGTTTTTTTTCTTTTTTTTTTTTATGTATTTACTCTCTGTGCTTTGTCTCTGCTGCAGTATTCAACTTGGAGAAAACATTCAAAATAACATATTCGTTGCTTGTCCTTCATATGTGGCTTGTCTTACGCCGTTTGAAGCAAGAGGGAAAGGAAGGTGTTGATCTTGGTCAATATGTGTATGAGATCTACAATCATAATGTTGAAGTCAGGGTATCTAAAGCCGGGGTACGTCCTAGACTTATACTGTAGTTTCCAAGATGAATCTTATTTTCTAAAGATTCCTTAAAAATGAGATGGTCTTAATCTTTCTTTGAAAATGCAGGTTAACTTGCTTCTCTTGACATGGATGAAGGAATTGGAGAGAATCTTTTTTGGAAATGTTGTTGCCTATGATACCGCCCTACTTCCAGATGCTAAACCAAATGATCTACAAATCAAATTGTGGAGGTAAAGCTTCTATAACGCCGTGCTTTGAGTTTGGTAATGATTAGGCAGCAAAATAGCTCGAGGTGAATTTTATATAACAGAACCTTAAATGGAATTGAATTGTAGGAATATATTTTCTGATGATGGAACAACAACACCTGATGGAACGGAATTAAAAGCAGCAAAGGCATGAGTTTCCCCTCTCTTCCTCTCTCACAAACATATACATACAGGTTTAGCCCTTTTGTACTAAACTGTTTGAGACATCGCTTGTGTTTTACAGGCAATGGCAAGATATGTCCGGAGAGAAGTTGGTTCTCTTTCTTTAACAGGTGAATTACACTAACCTCCATTATCTTATAATTCTTTATAAGCTGCAACTTACAAAGTGTTTTAGATTTATAGTAAACCTAAGAAGCTGGACTTAGCATGACTGAATCTGTGACTCGCATTTGCAGTTGAAACAGATGTTCCTTTTGTATAATAATCTGTTTTTTGATGCACAGATAAAGAGTCCATATTCTCCGGCAACTTCTCCTTCACCCCCTTGGAAAACAAAGCATCAGTGACTTGAAGGAGCTGTGGCGCTTTGAGAATCAATCTTTCATCTGTTTCTTTTTTTTCTTCAATATTTTCTTATATCCAACAAGAGAAACCTACACAAGAGAATATGCTGGTTGGTAACAGCCGGATAATCACGAAAACATGGTGAAAGTTAAATAAGATTACTGTATTGCTTTTATAGTATCTATAAAGACGGATCGACCAATAATAATAGGTTAGGACAACAAATCAGTTATGTCGGTGAAATTAAACTGACTTGCAAGTGTAACGTGTACATAAAGAAACAAGCACAATTTATGAAGATTAAGATACAGAACGATGTATATATGCAGCAGAAAGAGAATTGTAAACATTGAGAATATCAGAAATATGTAATTCGTCTGTTTCTCAAGAATATCTCCTCTGATCGACAGAAAACTTTTTCTTTTCTTTCGATAGAAAACTTTAATATAGATGTACGGATCATTCAGGTTTTGCTTCTGTATAAAACCCTATTAATAATATCTTTTAATGGTCGAAAAGGCTTATCGATTTGCTGACCCTTGCTAGTATTCCAACAAGGATAAAACATTACTTTGATAGATTTTGTTTTGAAAAAGAAAAAAAATACTAAGATGACAATGTTGACAGCATACACACATGTTATTATTACACGTTACGTTACAACACAAGCATTGAGAAAACGAAGAAAAGAGATCAAACGATGGATGACAATTTGTGTGGAAATAGTTCTATCTGACATTAATTTTAAGAAGCTGCTTGTTGGTGTTGCTGATGGACTCCAATGTTGTGCTGCCCATACTTGGTATCATACCCTCTACTTCCCACCTTCATTCGGGCACTCTCTATCTTCTGATCCGATCCTGACCCCGTCATGTGCCTAGAAACATTCACCGTATACATATTATTTCTCTTAACTCTTTATATAAATAGTAGGCCTGGGCATTTCGGGTATCGGTTCGGTTCGGTTCGGGTATTTCGGGTTTTGGGTAGTTCGGATAGGGATTAGAGGATCCATTTAGTACTTGACCTATTTTCGGTTCGGTTCGGTTCGGATAGTTTCGGGTTCGGTTCGGTTCGGATAGTAAATGTAGGAACCGGAAAATATCCGGAAAAAGTTTGGTTCTCATTTGGTTCCGGTTCGGGTTCGGATAGTTCGGGTAGTTCGGATAATTTGGATAAAATATCGGTTATTTAGGGTAAAATATCAAATAATTAGGATGATTTTGATAAAAAAATTTGGATATTTCGGATTACTTTGGATATTTCGGATTACTTTGGATATTTCGGATAAAACTATCTGGATAGTTTCAGATACTTTCGGGTAGTTTGGATACTTTATAATAATTTAGTTATCCTCAACTATTTTCAGATACTTTTAATAGAATTTTAAATTAAAAATATATATTTAGTGATGTTATATGTATATATAATTAATATTTTTATATATTCGGGTACCCGTTCGGTTCTCGGTTCGGTTCCGGTTCGGTTATTTCGGATATAAAAATATAGGAACCGTTCGGGTATTTGAGGGTATTAATCCGGTTCCGGTTTCGGGTATTTCGGTTCGGTTCCGGATCGGTTCTTCGGTTCCGGTTATTTTGCCCAGGCCTAATAAATAGCGTGAAGAGAAAGGTATGATTTGAAAACGTAGGTCACAGTTTTGTGTGTTTACGTCATCTATATATTATATATTACCTGTAGAGCCAAGAGAAGGCGGTTATGGCGGCTATACCAAAGCCACCGGAGGCAAGGAACCCAGTGATGATGAGAACCACGGTGATCACCGCTGGGACCAAGACAGGGCTAAATATAATAAGCAGAGGAGTGGCTACAGCGAATGCTATCACTGTACCGGCGAGTGTTAAGCCTGAGAGGACTAGGAGGGATCCACCGGCTGCGACACCAGTCGCTACCTTCACCATCTGCGCCCCTGTCTTCGGATGGTCTCTGTCTAGGGTAATTCTACTGTCTCGGACTATTATGTCTTGATGGGTTCTTGTTTGATTCGCCATTGATTCTTGTTATGATCTCTCCGACACAAAAATAGAATAAATCAGCAGAGGGAGATTAGATAGTAATATATTGGGCGTGAGCAATGATGATGTATGAATAAGGGAGATGGGTAGAAGGCTGGCGAGTCCCCTTTGCTTGGCCGTTCCACGTGTTGAGAATGTTTTCATGCAGCCGTAGCATCTGTAAAAAGGGGGCTCCCTTTTGCGACACATAATATTTGTTTGTTTTGAAGTTGTTCGTCGTTGGAGTAAATAAGACCAACCGGAGCACAGAGGGATCGGGTCGTCAGTTATGGGCCTGATTAGGGTCAGTTGATGGAGCACCGATGGAGCACAGAGGGATCAAATAATTAGTATAGAAAAAAAATTGAGGAGCTAAATTTTTTGGTGCAGATAGTACAGAGGGGTCAATTGATATCAAACTCTTACCCTATAAATACATGTTTGGAATCAAATCCAACTTAGCTAGTCCACAAAGAGTAGTTGTAATAGTTTGTTGCCTCTTAAGAGTAAAGAGCTTAAAATTCAAAATTCGATTCTTGATTGTAAACTTAAATAACTTGGAATATCCGGGATTGCTTCCAGAATGTCGTCTGAATATCTTTCAAACTATGTAAATCCCCTATCAAAACCAAATAAAAGAAAAGGTTCCTGAGATGAGTACACCCGCTCAAAATATGTCACTCACATCTACGACATCTGAAAAGGAAATAAAATCGGTATTCATGAAAAAGCTTATGGCCAGATGGTATGACAGCGTTGTTTTATCAACAGTCCTAGACTATTATCAAAGCCGATATCATTAAGATGGTTGACGAGTTCTTACAGACGAGTTCCTACAGATGAGTTCTTTTGATGAGATGCTAAATTTAACAAATATTTATCATTCCAAAAACAATGAGACCAAGTGTGGGGTATACGTTCATATCGAAGGTATTATGTTAGTGGCTGAAACTTAAGACTCCCACAATTGATTTTAGAGATTCAGTCTATTTTTGTTTCAGGAAGATTGATTTCGGATAAAATTCTTATAGCTCAAAAAATGTTATATTGGCTTAGAACGATGTAAGTAAATAATTTTGGCTATCAAAATGAATATGAGTATAGCAAATTATAGGTTAGAATAGCCATTTATACAAGGGTTGTTACTAAAAATTGGGTTCTCTCCAAAATGGGTATCATGGATGATGAAGTATATATCATCATCGGTTAAGTACAAAATACTAATAAATAGACAACCAAAAAGACATATTATATCAAAGAGGGAGTTAAGACAAGAAGATCTTTTATCATCATATTTGTTTATTTTGGGTATGAAAGCACTGATTGTAAATATTCAAAAGGAGGAAAAGAAAAAATATTAAACATGTTTAAAGATAGCAGAGGAAGTCCGGTGATTTCCCACCTATTATTTACAGATTACCGGTAAAGAGTAATCTAAAAATATGAGTGATGAAATGTGACACACAGTCTGCAAGATATAGAGAAGATGAGAAAACGATGAACCATGTCCTCTTTGAATGCCTCCCAACTATTTAAATATGGAATCTCTTAAAGAATCTCACAAAGCCAGAAAGGTTTCTTATGCAGTTGGCTTTGCTAATATGAATTATTTGTTTTGGAGAATAACACCACATCGATGATGTAATAACAAGGTATTTAACAGTATTGACAATGATCGTCCAGATATTTTGTGGTTACTAGAGACAAAAGCCATACTATGGAACAAAGTGCAAATGGAAATAGTCCAAACTAAAACACAAACACTAAACACTATGAAAGAGGAAATACAAAGTATACCACCTAGATTAAGAAAATAGTAGACAAATGAGTTTTGGAAGGATAAAGACAATTTCTCAAGACAAAGATGGTATAGTACACTAGCAGGGTTTGAAGGTTTGATGGCGCAAGCAATACAAGAACCAGCATTTACACTTTTTCACACCGAATTTGAAGCCCTCAGCTGGACGTAGAGTGTGTGAAAACTTTTAGACAGTTTACCTGACTTTTGCGATAGATTGTTGTTAATTGGTGAAAATGATTTAAAACCAGATGTATGGCCTGCATTTATAACTTAATTAGAAAAAAATATAACGAGCAAAAAAAAGTTTTAACACGTTTGAGATCAGACATGCATCCCGAACTCAATATACAAAGACAGATAAATTTATACAGTGTTCGAAATCAATCAACTACATAGTTACCAATTTGGTTAGCACAGCGTTGATAGTGTATGTTTATGTTGATGACAAAAAAATTAATAGTAATTTCTTTTTAATTTTGATCAGATTTGGTTTTAATATTTAAGAAATATATTAATTTTTTATTTATCATAAAAATAGCATAAAACTAAATTACATACATTTAATTATTTTTACGTATAATGAGTATCTATTTTTAGTTATGAAATTAGCAATTTAAATTAATATTTTATAGAAAAAATTGTAGATTTTCTATTTTGACAATTTGTAATTGGCGGATGTTTATTTCAAACTAAAGTTGACGAAGATTAATTTTAAAATTGAAATTTAGTTAATGTAGTTAACATAAATAAAAATCAATATATTAAAATAGAATTTCTTGAAAAGGAACTGAGACACACACAAAAGAACTTTATAAAAAAAAAGACCATTTTTATGTCTCTCGGATATGAACAAGTTCGTAGATAGACACTAGCTGATGGTCCCTCACAAAACAAAGGACAGAAACAATAAAGATAGTCCACTTGCCACACTCCAAAGCAACAGTGAAACTAAACAAGTCAATAAAATTGAAAAGGATCCTTCCTCTCTCCAACCCAAGAAGAAGCTAACTACGAAACTTCTCAGTCTCACTTCCTTCTTCTATATAACCTCCCCAAATCTCAAATCCAAAACTCCACAACACAATCAAAACCATAAACCAACGACTCCAAGTCTCTCATATATGGCATCTTCACAAGACCAATCAGCTTTGGACCTCATCACTCAACACCTCCTTACCGATTTCCCTTCCTTAGAGACTTTCGTCTCTAGCATCCATCAGAGCACCACCTCCACTCTTAGCCAACGCAAGCCATCTCTTGCCACCATTTCAGTTCCTACTACTGCACCGGTGGTTCAAGAGGATGATCATAGGCATTACAGGGGCGTGAGGCGTAGGCCGTGGGGTAAGTATGCGGCTGAGATCAGAGACCCAAACAAGAAAGGCGTTCGTGTCTGGTTAGGTACTTTTGACACGGCCGTGGAGGCTGCAAGAGGTTACGACAGGGCTGCTTTTAAACTAAGAGGAAGCAAAGCCATTCTTAACTTCCCACTAGAAGCAGGCAAGCACCAGGACTCTGGAGACAACAAGAACAAGAAGACTGTGGCTTTGAAAGCTAAGAGGAAGAGACCAGAAACAGAGGATGAAAACCATGAGAGAAACCTGATCAGTCATAAAGCTGTGAAAAGGGAAGAGACGGAAGCTCAGGGTGAGGCTTGTCCGTTAACACCATCAAGTTGGATGGGGTTTTGGGACGCAGTAGACGGTATAGGGATGGGACTATTCTCTGTGCCTCCTTTATCTCCTTACCCATCGCTAGGACATTCTCAACTCGGAGTTAAGTAAGCTTATGGATGTAGGTGACATCCGCAACTTTGGATTATATATCATCGGCAAGCGAACACACAAACAAGACAATAATTATCTTAAGGATTGTATTAAAGATTCCTCACGGAGTGAATTAGTTTGTAGATTGGTTGATTGTAAATGGTTTGTTATATTCATTCGTTCTTCTCAATGCAATTATCTCTACTCTTCCTTAAACGACCTCAAGAGGATAAGAGCTTTCAAAACGATACTAATGAGTCCTTCGTACAAAATGATGGCCGACTTGTGTGGTCATCTGAAAGGACAGACAACCATATGCAGATGCACCTTGCTTAGTTGCTTTGACTTTTCACCATAGAACAAAAGGAAATCTTAGCAGCTAATTAAATAGATGGCAGCAGACCGACCCACTGGTCCTACAAAGACAAGTAAGCTACTTGGGAACCCTCTAGGCTAAGCTGAAATACATGCTGCATAACATCAAACCAAGTGAACTCTTGATAAACACAAGAGTTCCAATTATTTTTTTGATCATTAAGCTTTGGTTCAAGGAAAGAAAAAAGATCCTTAAGCTTCTCTTTCTCTGCTTGACATCTGACGTAGAACACTTACGAATGAATGAATATTGCAGATCATTATCAGCGTATTGGCTGCAGATACAGAATGCCCAAGAGGCCCTAGACACATTGAATTCGATATGATAATGAAAAACAAAGCCATTCCGCTGTCATGCTCCACCAGTGCATCTGCTTCCAGATGTACGTGTGATATGTTAACATCTGTTCTAACAACAATGATAAAATTACCTTGCCTTTTCTAAGTTCCAAATCAAAGGATAACATCTATTCTTACAACAATGATAAAATTACCTTGCCTTTTCTAAGTTCCAAATCAAAGGAAACAACCAGTGGGGAATACTGAAGATCGGAGTTCAGAGGTTGATTATTAAGTGACTCGGTTGGAATTCTTAAAAAGAGAAGGAATATATAGGCACAAAACTTTCGTTCACGCTACTTTATACTTTCAGTGCATCACATCCATGAATACATGATACAATTGAAATGAACAAAATTTCCTTTGTTGCTAACATCATGTATCATGTGAACTGGTCATAACTGACGTCAATCAGTCCTTAGTTGTTGTGTCCCAGACTCGTGGGTGATGAAAATTATACTGATTTAGGGATGGAAATGATCAATGATATGCTCTATGACATCTGCTCCTTCTATATGCATAGTTTCGCTTTTAACCTGCAAACGGCATAACACATGCAATTAGATTTCATGTTTATACAACAAGGTATGTGGACACTAATCTTATCTGGAAATGTAACGTTCAAACTTACAAAAACAGAACGATAAACATCAAGAGAAGATGCATTTAAAACCCTTAGGAGGGAAATGGTATATCTTAGGAGAGTGAGAGACCTGTATAACACTATGAGCAGCGAATCTCTGCCTACTACTGTGAAAGCTAACATCAACTTTTTCCCATGAGACAGTGGAGAGTCCTTTGATCATTTCTTCTGCAAATTTGAAAAGGCACCACGTTATTAAAACATGAAAATAAGAAAACAGAAGCACTGCACATGGGTAGACAGACCCACATACGAATTGTTTGTACTTCTTTTACCAGCTAATGAGATCTAAAACATAGAAAACAGAAATACAGATAAGATAGAGGAGCAGTGAGTAATAACTCTGCAACAGAACCAATTAATACCTAAACAGGTACCAGTGCAAGCTTACCTTCAATGTCGTCCGAATGATTTTCGCCTTCTGGTACGTCGTCACCGTCACATGACTTGCAGAGTTCTTCGTAAACAATATGAGGATACTTCTCGTCCAGAGAATCTTCCCACTGGTAAACCAAGAAAATAATTCACATATAAGAGACCCATCGCATCAAAATCCTGAACCATATGGAGTAAGTCATATACCTTAGGCAATTCACTGTCACGTCTAATAGAAGCCGTCCTCCAGCCAACGATGTCTATTCAGGTCTAGTAAAGGAAAAGAAATGTAATGGCACATGATAAATAGCATATTACTAAAAGTAACAGAGACAGGATACGATCATGGCCCACATTTGAATAAACCACCCGCCTTTTGAAGGCACGCAGTGCAGACCTGCAATAGAGGAAAAACATATTTTAGTGAGAAGATCTTGCAGTCATGGTTAACTTGTGACAAATGGGGGGGGGCATAGAGTGCATTGCATACATGAAATGACAATCACCGGTATCTTCCACCATGCGTCGAAGCAAGGGCGGTTTTCCCTCTTCTTCATCTTTCAAGAAAAGGTGACGTCCCGTTCTTTTAAATATCCAGTGGATAACGAGACCTGCAACTTTCTCGAAGGAAGAAACCCCAAATAGAAACGGAACCTGGAAGCAAATACCAAAATTATGTTTAATCCCGTAAGAATAACATCCTGACATAAGTGAAATTGTAATTCAATTTCAATCGCACAAATAGATATCCATGGTTAAAGAAAGAAAACAGCTGTCGGTTACATTTTGTATAAATGACAGAGTGCAAGGTTAAAAGCATCTTTGGTAAGATAGTGTCTTTTATTTTTTTTATTGTTTGCTTTTTGGCGTTCACCAGAATCAAAGTTATGAAATGAAGTTTTTGCTTATTTTCAATTTCAAACAACTTGTAAACAAATGAACATAAGAAGAGTTACCTGTCTATTACCCATAGAACCCAAATGGGGTGTAGCTACAGTGATGAAGTTCACAGCCTCTAAGCCACATATTGTGCCTTGGGAAGGCCCTTCAATACTGTCCCCTGAAGAGTCTTGCGGATTAGGTGGCTTGTAAAGCTTCCCAATTGCATATCTAGCTGCAAGCCCTCCCAAAGAATGAGCAACAAAGGAGATTTTGCGGATGTTTGGCCTTGTTTCAACAATTTCAAGGACCTGACACATACAAAGAGCGTGGTTGTGGTTCGGGAGTTGGCTACAATGAGTGAAGGAAAGAGGGAAGAGAATGTAATGATGCTTGCTTGCTAACCTCAGATGCAAGACGCTCACCCATTACATCCACACCATCTAGAGTAAGGGCAGACGCATTTTTCTCACTACCTGCTTAAACAAGAAGATCATTGGATAATTGCCAGCAATAGTAGCTGAAAGATTAGGCTAAAGGAACCATCTCTATCTCTATAATGTATCTGGAAAAGGAACCATCACTAATCAGCAGAGGAAGAGTTGGTAGTGTTCTTACAGTGAACAAAGAGTTTGTCAGGTAGCCTTTTAACGAATTGCTCAGCTCCAAACTTCCAATCGTCCGTACTGAATTACCAAAATCGGGAAATTAAGATTACAGATCAAGATCAAGATCAGGAAATTATGATTACTGTACAAGAAAGAATCAAGCAGTAACCTTCCCAAGATCCCATGGACCATAACGACGAGGTGATCGGCGGAAGAGGAATCGGAGTTCTTGCAACTCCAAACGTCAAGGCTCCCATCGACCACAGACTCCGCCGAGCAAACGCCCTCCTCCTGCTTCTCCATGTTGGCAATTCGAATTCGATCCGATCAGATCCAATATGGTTTGTGGTTCAGGAGTAGAAAGTGGGGGAGTGGAAAGCAGGAGAAGACAGAGTTGCCAGAGAAGGAAACGTAAGGTGGAAGAAAGGAATCGTGAAGAGGGATGTCGGCTTCGAGACGGAGTTGCCGACTTCAGGGGACCCAAAGCAAAAAGACAATATCTCTCTACGGCTTGGCTTTGGTAAATTAAAATACAAGGTAAGGAAATATCTTCCGACTTTGCATCAGTTTTTTTTTCCACAAGTTCCTATGCTTGACATTTTACTCGAATCATCATTTTATTAAGATTTCGAATCAAAGTGCTTTTTTCGAATAACTAAACACGGATTTTCGAATTCACGTAAAAATGTCGCACTCTTCTCTTTATGCAAGATATACGGATATTATAATTGGCAATTCTCTAAAACCAAATAAAATACATTTTTCACCAAAAACAAACAAAGAGAAAATTGATATAAAAAAAATTTCATTAAAGAGGTAAAAGATCTTTCTACCTTTCTTTTATAGACATAAAAATATAAATAATTGTTTAAATAAATTATATAAAAATTATTATTTTTGAATGATCAATTTTTGAATAGAAATTTTATATTTTTTTCTGATTTTTTTCCTAATTTTTTATTTTCAAAACATTTTATTTTGAAATCTGAAAATTCTTTTTAAAAATATTTTAAAATTTTAAGTATTTATTTATTTAATCATAAAATTCAACCCCAAAACCCATATACCGCAAATCCAAATCTTAATTTTAAGTTAATTAATCCACATAATATAAGTGTATATTTACTTTTTGATAACAAATTTTAATTATTTTAATTTTGTATGTTATATTTGTGATAAAAACTCTTTAATGTCTTCCTATAAATTGTTTTTGTTATAAACACTATACATATATCATATATACAAGAAAAAAGATAAATAATTCCTTAAAATTTACAAAAACGTCCTAAGCTGTAATACTTCCACATTAACTTGGCTGATTTATTTTGTTTCCTTTTTTATTTTTTTTATTTCTGCCAAACTATTTCATATTTAGAAAAGAAAATTAGTGTTTTTGGTTAGGTTTTCAACATAATTAGGGAAACAATAGTCTGATTAATTTCATCCCCTTTTTAATTTTTTTTTTTGTTTTTTATATTAGATTTTAGTTTTTTGAAAAACACAATGATAATTTAAACTTTTTTTTTAGTTTCTAATTTTTATTTTCCTTTTAAATTACTCCATAAAACAAAAAAAAACACTATTAATAATAAATATTTATTCTGAAAATAAGGAAATACAAAATATTATCATCAAAGCACACATAGACTTGTTTAAGAAAAATATTTTAAAATAAAAATACAAAATACAAAATAAAATTATCATAGCATATAGATGAAAATTTTGATTTCAATTTTTTCATATAGTTCATACAAGCAGTATTGTATTTTTTTCTTTGTGAGCACGGTCTTCAGCTGGTACATTAGTAGTTGCAATAAAAATTTAACTAAGTGTTACGCTTAAAGAAACAGTGAAAAACAATCTATATGAATATATCCCTAAATTATTTTGCTTAAACTGGAATTGACAAGGAATATAAAAGATGCAAGAAGACAAATCAAAGATAATACAGTTCAAAGAAGTTTTTTTGTGCCAAGTTAACAAACAGAAATCATGTGTTACATAATGATCTTGACTTATCTCTTATTCTCTTCAAGGTTTATCTAATTACTAGAGTACTTAGGATGTATGTGTCGTACTTTCACTACAAGAAAAACTGGATTTACCTATAAGAGTATTTTCAATGTATTACTCCATTTTTTTACTCCAAAATAGTATAACTCCAAAATGAAGTTGGGTTTTACTCCAATGTATTACTCCATTTCTTACTCTAAAAAAAATATTCACAAATGATTCTATTTTTTATTTAGTTAATAATTGTTAGTAGTGCCTTCAACTTATAAAAATTTAACAATTAATCCAACTATTTTATATTTACAAAACTTTCATAAAAATATATTTTATTTAAATTAAATATTTATTAATAAAAAATACAGCTAGAGCTTTTCTTCCAACTTCAATTGGTGTAATTTTCATCATATGCAATTTTTCTAATTCAAAAACAAAATTATGCATTAGAAGAACATAAAGAAGATAACAATTTTTTTTTTTAATTTAAATTATGTACTTGATCCAAATGTTTGTGCATATATTAAGCTTAATGATGTTAGGAGTTTTCAAGGCTCCTAAGACAAATGTTGTAGTATGAGTTAATGTTGAACCAGTTCTGAGGGATATCAAAGCACCGAGAATGCAAGTACTCACTTAATCTAAGTGCAACCAATGATTTAGATGAGTTTTAAACTACTGCTAATACTTGAAAACAATTACAGAATGATACTTTCTTGACTAAGGGAAAAGAGAACTCATGAGCATAGGGATTAGACCTTGGGTGATCAAGTTTCGAACTAAGGATGGCAAACGATCAATCAAACTATCAACCTTAAGCTTAGACACAATCTTAAACAAACTCTATGCCTAGATGAATGTTCATTTACTAACATATCTCAAACATCAAATGTCTTTGGTTGAATAATATGAAAGCAATCATTACTAACAAGTCTATTGGCTATCTTAACACCTTTAACAACAAATGTCTTTGGTAAAGTATGTTAAAAGCTTAGGAGAGTTGTCTCAGGCATTTCATCAAACACCTTGTGGGTGGGAAATGCCTAAAGATCAACTTTTGAGTGGCCAACTCAGAAGGTGCATTATGAATACTCTACTAGCAAGGAACAAGAATGATCTACACTAAAACATCCTAGAACTAACCTAATCACCCTTAATCTCCCTAACCCATGAATTCAAAAGGTGATTACTCACTAATCTCCATGATTCCTCTTAAACCCATATTGGATTTCAGATTAATCATGTAGAGAAATAGATAAGAAATCAACAAGAACACAGGATAAAAGCAATGAAATCTGAATTAAAAGAAGTTTTTACTAGTTGTTCTCCAGAAAAAGAGATTCTCCAGCCACTGATGGCTTACCAAAGATATAAAACATAGGTTTAAAAAGTAAAAAACGTGCATAATGAAATGACCAAAAGGCCCTTGAGAAAACATGAGTTCGGCCAAACAAATAGACGCGGAGCGACCTCGGCACGTCGCTGCGAGAGGTCGCTCCCGGGTCGTTTCTTCGCGAGCGACCTGGCTGTGTCGCTCTGAAGACGTCGCTCCCGGGTCGTCTCCTCGCGAGCGACCTGGCTGTGTAGCTCCGAAGACGTCGCTCCCGGCTTCGTTTTGTGTCCTCTCGCCATGGAGATGCGAGCGACCTCGGAGCGTCGCTCTGGCCAGGTCGCTCCGGGATGTGTGTCACAGCGACTTCATGGCGTCGCTCCGGTGAGGTCGCTTTGGTGCGCTGCTCGTCCGTTGATCGCTTTAAACACTTTTTTTGAGCTACAAATGCGCCCAAATGTCTCCAGGAACTCCATGTGGTACTCCAATACCTAATAGAGACATATGTATGCAAAATGCAACCTAGACATGGCTAAACCCTAATCTATATGATGAAAATGCACATGAATAAATGGATAAGACAATGTAAATATGCAAGATATCAACTCCCCCAAACTTATTCTTTTACTTGTCCTCAAGTGAACTTTCTAGAACTCATAGGGAGAGAGGTTTGAAGGTGGGAGCTCATAGCCAAAAGAAACACACAAAGCACTCAAATCAACATCTAAATTCAGCATTAGTACACCCTCTCTTATTATACTCTAGCTTCTCTAGGCCTATCTCAACTCTTTTCATCCCTACACTCATCATCATGCATTCACACATGCAAATCAGCCAACTCTCAAGTTCATTAAGCATAGCATCAAGTGAATTCTTGCAAATGGTCAATTGGTCCAAATCATTTGGTTGAGTAAGGGAAGGCTTTTATTCAAGTGGGTCAAGAGGTTCAAAATCCATGATCTTTTAAAGTGGTTTACTCTCAAAACAAGTAGTCTTGACATTGCACATAATATATCTAAGAAAGTGACCAACTCATGCATACAATGTCCAATCTCCATTGTTTTACCCTTTTCCCAAACATACAGGTTACACAATCACTTCCCAATGTCAAACCCAACTCCCATCTCTCACCAAAAGATCCCAAGAATACTTTGCACATAAAACTCTTTTTCTTTGAAATCTATAAAGGATTTTCTCAACTTCTAAACAAATCTTAGCTCTAAACAACTTTGCTAGCCCCATTTTTCTTTCTTTTTCTCTTTTTTTTTTCGGGGGCCAAGACTTTTCATAAACTCGAGCTAGACATTTATCTATTAATTCCAATAAGATTATCCATTTAAACACAAAGAGTCTATTCTTTTCCTTTGAACTTTTCATGCTTCCAAACCATAGTCACCACACTCATCCCCACCTATAGCTAGACAATAGAGTGATTAATCTAGCAAGAATGAAGACCAAGCATTGTCGTTCCCGATACTCTCAACATTATGCACATGTAAGGCTTTCCGAAAAAAGCCTCACTCATCAAATAATGAAGGCTTAAAAGGAAGAAGGGATTTTGGGAATGGTGTACCACTAGAGTTTGTCAAAAAAGATTGGCATAAAGGATGTGACAACTCAAGTGTGTATATCCATGATTCAGTAAACAAGGGACCATGAGCAAGATGCATTAAGTTCGTTCAGTTCAAATACGGTTGTAGTTGGCTTCAAAGACTGAGTTTCAGCAATCAACAAGTTTCAGGAAGAGTTTTCAAGGCTCGAAGCATACAAGTGTTTTTGAGAGGTGCATAAGCTACTCAGGTGCAAAGTAATGTTTTTTACAAGACATTTCAAATCATTGCTCCCAATGCAAGTAAATGCAACCTATATGCTCTAGATTCTCCTAGAAGTGCAAATGATGCAAACTAAATGAATTTTTTTTTTTATGAAAATATATATGTATAATGCAATGCATGAGACTCAAAATCATCAAAGCAAACGTGATCAAATACTTGGTACCTCCCCCAAACTTAAATTACACAGTCTCTGTGTTGTCAAGGAGAGAGAGATACCCAAAAAGAGAAAACTAATATGCAAAAACGAAATGGTATATACAAGGGAAAGTAGTGGGTTACCTTCTATGGGGAATGAGTAGAGGGAGATGCTCCCTCCTCGTCGTCCTTAGGTGGTAACTCTTCAAGGTGCTCATCAACAAGAGTGCCCATCTCTTCAATGTAGAAGGCTTGCCCGAACACAGTTGGTTTCTTCATTTTCTCCTTGATGTCAAAGTGGAGAACATGCCCTTTACCCAAATGGAGATCAATCGTGCCCTCTTTCACCTTAACAATTGCTCCTGCTGTAGCTAAGAATGACCTTCCAAGAATCAATGGGTCTTGAGCCTCCTCACCCATCTCAAGCACCACAAAATCTGTAGGTATCTCATACCTTCCAATCTTCATAGGTAGGTCCTCTAAGATGCCCACAGGGTACTTCACTGAACGATCAGCTAACACCAGAAAGAGTCTAAACTTCTTGTACTGAGTGAATCCAAGCTTCTTTGCAACAGACAAAGGCATCACGCTGACACTAGCTCCCAAATCGCAGACACATTTCTCAAATACCACAGGTCCAAGAGCACAAGGTAGTGTGAAGCATCCTGGATCCTCTAACTTCTCTGGAACATCAAGCCTCTGGATGATGACACTACACTCATGGGTAAGAATCATCATGCTTTCCATTTCCTTCTTCTTTGCAGCTACAACATCTTTCAGGATCTTGTTGTATTGAGGAATCAACATGAAAGCATCGATGATGGGCATTGCAACCTGAGCTTCACTCATTTGCTTCTCAAACAAAGCCTTGTACTTCTCTAGCAGCTGCCTCTTGAATCTACCAGGGAATGGTAGTTTGGGTTCATAGGGAGGAGGAACAAAAGAATTCTCACTTGCTGGAGCAAGAACTTCACCATCTTTCACTGTTTTCTTCTCTTCCCCCACCTTTCATTTACCTTTGGCTTCCACAATCTAATCCAAGATTTCATCATTGATTTTCTCATCAACAATCACCACTTCATCATCTAAGTTGATGGCCACCTCCTCACCTAGTTTCTCAGCATCCCTGGTGAGGGTTGTAGGAGGTAACTGCTTACCACTCTTAAGGGTGATAGCTTTGGCCTCCTTGGGGTTTTGGTCCGATTTTTCAGGTAGAGATCCTTGCTGGCGAGTCTGGTGAGTGTTCATGGAAGCAAACTGATTCTCTAAATTCTTGACTGTAGAAGCAAGATGTGAGAACTTGTTGTTGAGCTCATTGTAGCTCTCATCAATCTTGAAATGAAGGTTCTTCAACTCATAACCAACATGCTTCTCACTTCTAGTATGAGACTCCAAGATTTGTTTCAGCAGGGTGTCAGTGCTGCTCTCTTGAGGAGCAGAAGAACAAGATGAGGGATTTTGCTGAGGTTGATAGCTGCCTTGCTGGTTGTTTCGAGGCGGATAACCACTCTGTTGGTTGTTGGGATAGGATTTCTGTTGGTAGTTGTTGTACTGAAAGTTGGGCTCTTTTTTGTACCAGCTACCATTGTTGTTGATGAAACACAGTTTTTCCTGACCTTCCAAACCCTCAACCTCATGGACTACAGGTGGTGTCTCTTGGCTTGGGTTACCAAAAAAGTGCAGCTGATCTTGTGTGGCTTTATCAGCAAGGAGGATGTCTATCTTATCATGTAGAGCTTTCAACTCCTTCCTCGTCTGCTTATCATCTGTTCGACTGCCTCTGTCGTGGTCTCCACTGTAGACTGCATCACTCTTTACCATGTTGTCAACCAGCTCCTCTGCATCTTCCTCAGTTCTCCCTAAGAAGCACCCATTGCTAGCTGTATCCAGTCTGGCCCTGTACTTAGGAAGAGCACCACGGTAGAATGTGCTCAGCAAGCTCTCCTTAGAGAAACCATGGTGTGGGCATTGAGCTTGGTAGCCCTTGAATCTCTCCCAGGCTTCACTGAAGCCTTCCAAGTTCTTCTGTTGAAAGCTGGAAATCTCATTTCTCAGCTTAGCAGTTCTTGAAGTAGAGAAGAACTTCTCCAAGAATGCTCTCTTGCAATCATCCCAAGTGGTGATAGAGTCGCTGGGTAGGGACTTCTCCCACTGACGCGCCTTATCCCCCAAAGAGAAAAGGAATAGCTTGAGCTTTAAGGCATCTTCGGACACACCATTGGTTTTTGACAACCCACAGTAGCTGTCGAACTTGTCCAAGTGATCAAATGGGTCCTCTAGAGCCAAGCCATGATACTTGTCGTTCTCGATCACGTTGAGGAGTCCTGGCTTGACCTCAAAGTTGTTGGCTGCCACAGCCGGTGCTCGGATTCCCAGTCTATGACCATGAATGTTGGGCCGGTCATAAGTACCAATGGGTCGAGCTACCCGCGGTTGGTGTTCTGCCCCTTGCGGTTGATCTTCCATATCAATATCGAATCTCTGCAAGTGGGCTTGTTGTTCTTCTTCTCTTCTAGCTCTAGCACACTCCCTCTCAAAAGCTCTGATGTCTGCTACTATTGGAACTAGGTTTGATGGACCCCTGCTCCTCAAGTTCATACACCTGAAAGTGAAAGGTAGGTGAAGAAGAAGAATCAATAACAAAACAAAATTAAAATGACTTAGTCTCAAGCAAGTGACTAAATCTCAATGTTTAAATCTACTCAGAATTCGGCAACGGCGCCAATTTGATGTTAGGAGTTTTCAAGGCTCCTAAGACAAATGTTGTAGTATGAGTTAATGTCGAACCAGTTCTGAGGGATATCAAAGCACCGAGAATGCAAGTCTAACTTAATCTAAGTGCAACCAATGATTTAGATGAGTTTTAAACTACTACTAATACTAGAAAGCAATTACATAATGATACTTTCTTGACTAAGAGAAAAGAGAACTCATGAGCATAGGGATTAGACCTTGGGTGATCAAGTTTCGAACTAAGGATGGCAAACGATCAATCAAACTATCAACCTTAAGCTTAGACACAATCTTAAACAAACTCTATGTCTAGATGAATGTTCATTTACTAACATATCTCAAACATCAAATGTCTTTGGTTGAATAATATGAAAGCAATCATTACTAACAAGTCTATTGGTTATCTTAACACATTTAACAACAAATGTCTTTGGTAAAGTATGTTAAAAGCTTAGGAGAGTTGTCTCAGGCATTTCATCAAACACCTTGTGGGTGGGAAATGCCTAAAGATCAACTTTTGAGTGGCCAACTCAGAAGGTGCATTATGAATACTCTACTAGCAAGGAACAAGAATGATCTACACTAAAACATCCTAGAACTAACCTAATCACCCTTAATCTCCCTAACCCATGAATTCAAAAGGTGATTACTCACTAATCTCCATGATTCCTCTTAAACCCATATTGGATTTCAGATTAATCATGTAGAGAAATAGATAAGAAATCAACAAGAACACAAGATAAAAGCAATGAAATCTGAATCCAAAGAAGTTTTTACTAGTTGTTCTCCAGAAAAAGAGATTCTCCAGCCACTGATGGCTTACCAAAGATATAAAACATAGGTTTAAAAAGTAAAAAACGTGCATAATGAAATGACCAAAAGGCCCTTGAGAAACATGAGTTCGGCCAACACAAATAGACGCGGAGCGACCTCGGCACGTCGCTGCGAGAGGTCGCTCCCGGGTCGTTTCTTCACGAGCGACCTGGCTGTGTCGCTCTGAAGACGTCGCTCCCGGGTCGTCTCCTCGCGAGCGACCTGGCTGTGTCGCTCCGAAGACGTCGCTCCCGGCTTCGTTTTGTGTCGTCTCGCCATGGAGACGCGAGCGACCTCGGAGCGTCGCTCTGGCCGGGTCGCTCCGGGATGTGTGTCACAGCGACTTCATGGCGTCGCTCCGGTGAGGTCGCTTTGGTGCGCTGCTCGTCCGTTGATCGCTTTAAACACTGTTTTTGAGCTACAAATGCGCCCAAATGTCTCCAGGAACTCCATGTGGTACTCCAATACCTAATAGAGACATATGTATGCAAAATGCAACCTAGACATGGCTAAACCCTAATCTATATGATGAAAATGCACATGAATAAATAGATAAGACAATGTAAATATGCAAGATATCACTTAACAAGTACAAATGTTATCAATCGAAATGTTGACCCACAAGATAAACAAACGCATCTATTCAGTTTGAACGATACTTCACTGATTCCAAAAACAGTTTACAGAATTATTAAATCACTTATTTGTATTATATTATATTACATTATGTTATAAATTATTTATGTTTAGTTTTGATTTTTATTAGTTTATGCATCTTTTATGTAAAACTATTAAATAATATTTTGTGGAGTATTATATTTATTTTCATGTTATTTTATTATTTTAAATATTATTTAAGTGTAAAATAAAAATATTCAAGATTAAAAAAACTATTTCATAAATAAAAAAATTTCAACTCCAGAATGGAGTAATGGGCAAGATTACTCCATAAATAGTGTAACCCTAGCCGTTACTCAATTTTGGAGTTGAATATAGAGTGGGGTTGGAGAAGATTTTATTCCAAAATGAAGTTTGGAGTCAAAAATAGAGTAGGGTTGGAGATGCCATAAATTGGCCACGCAAAAAAATTGTGACTGCTTTTTTTTTTACCACAAATAGCTACAAAACAGACTTATTCTACAGATTTTTGTAGGTAAAGTACTCAAATTCTATTTTTTGGTTATTCAAAGGAAATGAAATCACAATTAACCATAAAATAAATTATGGAAATATAAATTCATTATTATCCCCCACAAAAAGTTGGGACATAAGAAAAAGGTTGTTCGTCTAATGTATCTCTTCAACAAGATTTTTAGCGAAGTCAAGCAAGATAGGATTTTTAACAGGGTAAGTTCCCCATGGACAAGGCGAGCTAGCAGCAGTGCATTTTTTCTGTACCGTAAGTCAATGAAATGAAATGATCTTTTTCAGCACGAGAAGTCTCACTCTCTTCTGCCAAATTCTATATTTTTGTAATTATTTTTTATTGAATCTTTTCTTCTGATTTATCATTTAAATATTAAAAGATAAGCATTACAACATTAGAATGTTGTTATGTGTCATCACTAGAATGACTCTTGAAATCCTTAGAAAATAGATTGGTTCATTTAAATATATATTATATTTTTTATTAAATTAACCATTAAATTAATTAGTAATCTATAAAATAAAATATATTTTTAATTTTCTTAAATAAAAGCTACGAAATTACTTACTATGACTAAAATATATATGACAATTAATGATTTTGAATAAAACAAAGTTGATAAAAATTTGTGTATCCTCTTCTTTTTATTTAATTTATATTATGAAAATAGTTAAACTATCAAATGATTTAAATTTAATTTTTTTTTAAACGAATATAAATTAAAAAAAAAGTTTCACATTGAATTTATTTTGGTCAATGGCTTATATTTTAGTTATAACAAGATACAAATAATCATAAAATAATATGATTATAAAATTTCATTTAATAAATCTTTATATTAATATATAATATATATATATATATATATATATTTAATGTTTAAATTAAACTATATAAAATATTAAAATATAGAAATAATTTGATTTCAAAATAAGAAATATGTATTATATTTGAATTGAAAAAAATAAATACTTTTCCAATTTCAATTTGATCAAATCATCCAAATATATTTTACATATGTTTTGTTATTATATTAAAATATATATATATATATATATATATATATATATATATTATTTAAGAAAATATTAAAATATTTTGCTCCGTCCATTGCGCGGATTATCACTTAGTTTAACAGTAATTGGTATGTATGTGTAAATGTAAGAAGCGAAAATAGTATAAAGAAAGAAAAAGAACAAGACGGCTTACCGAGAGAGACATGTATGAAATCGGGGCGTAGTGGCAGAAGAAGATGCAATAGTGCGTCGAGCAGACAAAGAGTTTGGTTTAGCTTTATGAACTGACGGGCAATAGTGCGTCGAGCAAATAATGATTTTTATTTAATTTTTTTTTTTGGTTTAGCTTTATGAACAATATTTATTTTGTAAACCGATTTTAGTGTATAAAAAAAATTTCTATTGATAAATTAATGTAAATCAATTTTTTATAATCTTGAAAACTAAGTTCAATATATACATTTTTAATATATTTTTATTTTTTGAAATAGTCACATATTACCCACGAATTAAAGGTGGGTTTGTGGCTAAAATAACTACGAATATGATTAGCGCTATTTGTGGTTAATAGCCATAAATGTTTTGGAGCTATATGTTGTAGAAGAACCGTGAGGTGAATTGGTCTTGATATTTGTCCACTTGATCCAAGCTCGCTACCTCGAGTTGTGAGGTAGCCCTTTGAACAAAATAGTTGGGATTAATAGATAGACCATATAAAGGTTGTCAAGTTAGTTCATCTCAAATGGACCTTTAGTGGACCAACTTATGTGTCAATCCCCTCAGTCTATAAATCGACATGTGTTCCTCTTTAATAGGTGGGAGACTAGCAAGGACGCAACAAGACATTTATATAGAGGTAGAGTGGCTCTCCCTCTTTTGGCTTGACCTGTATGAGGGACTCCCTGAGGTATGCTTTTAGTTGAGTGAATGATTCCTCACACTTTTTCGTCCTATAGGAAACCTTTATTTTCTTTGAGGAATTGTAAAAGGTAAGATATTTGTCGTGGATCAACAGATGAACATGTTCAGGGGTGTTATTCTCCTGGTTAGCTGCTTCATTTATATTGTCTTTCTAGAGAGGGTATGCTGAAGAAATAACTAATCTTCTTAGGTTTATTTTTGATGCCTCGTTATGTTACTAAGTTTTCAAGAAATTTACTGCAAGGAACTCTAAAAGTGCATTTTCCAAATTTAGCTCATTGCGTATTTGTTGAGGAATATGAAGCATTCAAGCAGTTGATTGACGTGGTCGCTCATCCTTTCGGAATTCACTAACATGTTATCGATATATACTTCCATGGTTTTACCTAGCTGATTGACGAATATCTTATTCACCAACCGTTGGTAAAGTGGCGTCAGGGTTTTGAGATTGAAGGGCATTACTTTTGTACCAGCAAGTGCCTTGGTCAGTGCTGGTTGTCGTGTTCTCCTGATTTTTGGGGTTCATTTCATCTGATTCTACCCCGAAAATGCATCCAAGAAAGAAAGCAATTGATGATCTGCTGTAGGTTCTACAAGCTGGTCAATATGAAGGAGCAGAAACTGTCTTTCAAATAAGTTTTGTTGAGGTCTATAAAACGATGCAGGTTCTCCGCTTCCCGTTTTTATGTTTACGAATAAATGGAGCCAACCTTTAATAGTCGATATATTTCATTGTTTATTGTTTTTGCGTGCTCTGAGCCTAATTTTCGACGTTGTTGTGTAATCGGCTTGTACGTGGGATCAAAGTTTAGGTTATGAGTTGTTATGTCAGGATCGATCCTAATCATGTCTTAGTAGACCATGCGAAAGTGCTGATGTTTTCTTTTAAGAGAGAAATCAGTTTGCTTCAGATGGGTCTTGCAAGTCAATTTCTAGCCCAATACATATGTTTGGGTTGGACTGGACCATTGGGTCTCGAACAAGATCACCAAAATCAGCTGAAAGCTTTGATTTAAATCCACCGGAGAAGCAGTCCATTTACATTCAGCCACGAATGTCCTTTCTACATGTACACATCAATAGACTTAAAATAGTCTTGAAGCATTGTAAAATCAGCTTTTATTCTTAGAAAGTGTTTTATCTATGTCATCGAGAATTTTTTCTCGAGGGCATCTATGATATTATGTAAAAGTGCACATGAAGAAACTGTTTGGAGACTGTTACTAACATATAGTAAAATATACGCAAGTTTTTTCATGTCTTTTTAAGCAAACAAATTAGTCATATTTGCTGGTTTCAAAGCTTAGTTTTTTTTTTTTTTTTTGTTTAACCAGGATGGGTTCGGGCCTTTGGCCTTAATCTCCCCCTAAGCCCGAAACCAGCCTTTGTCTGTACCTGTCACGGTCCTGGACACTCCTCCCACCCGAAACTCGAATTCGTGATCTCTCAAACAAATGTCTGAGGCGTTACCAGTTAAGCTAACTAGTCCAGTTTCAAAGCTTAGTTGATTGATGAAAGTTGCAAAAAAGAGTTCCATCTCTTCTTTTGACAAAACAAGAGACAGTTACAAAACCAACAAATCTAGTCCAATCTTAATTCACTTCACTCCATTTATAGATAAAGATGAGAGAGTTACAAAACAAAAAACCTTGATTCTGCATTATCCTAAAATCTTAGAACATCGTCCATCAGTTACAAATCATCAACCTCCAATGTTAAGGCTCAATTTTTGGACGGTACGTCTATGCCTACGTCAATATGTATGCTCTTATTACTAAGATTGCAGCCATTCATGTATTGCTTGCTCATGTGCATGTTCATAAATTAGTTCTACGTGTGAAGTTATATTCTTGAATGGTGATTTGCCTCACAATTTATATGATGCAACATACCAAATTTACTATACTTTACCAAATTTATAAAGTGTACAAACTGATTATCTTTAATGATTCTAAATAAGCTCATAAGCAACGATTTGAGAAATTCAGCTAAACTCTGCATAAAAAAGTTTTTTTTTTCAAATTATGCAGTTAAGCGTCTTTTTCAAAAATCAATGAGCATGAATATTTATCAACTGCTAATAAGTTTATTTCTTAATTCTTTTTGAACCTTCTCTGGAAATTATTTGTGAAACTAAAGATATTTTAGTTATAACTTTGATATACGGTTTCATCCTACGAATCAAAGTTGTAAAAATTGATCCTCTAACTTTTCTTTTAAATGTAAAGTCATTATATTAAAAAGTTTGTTCCGAAACTTGGATACTAGTATGAGAGTGTAAGATTATGGATTGTTTAATGTATTTGATGAATTGTACATAGATAATCAGAATGAATAGAAATAGCATACTCATAATCTAGTTCTGACCACTGGAGAGCATTTGATGATGATATTGAAAAGAGATGTAATTGAAGCTTATTGTGTATTAGAAAATGAAGTAAATTCTACCAGTGATTTATCTACTCATGTCGAAAATTAATAGCAAAGAAATCTAGTAAACAATCTTGCACAGTTGAAATATACAAAGATGAAACAGTTTTAGAGGGGATTCAGAAGCTAAACTGTTGTAGCATCAGATGCACATAGCATAAATCAGATCAAGTGTTGGATTAGATTATTTGCTTCATCATTATCACCGTCTTTATGCATTCAATAAAACAAGCTTGTCAAATAAGAGACTTAGGGAATAAGGAGATGACTCAGTGATGGCTAGTGATATTAGGTTCGATTCTGCCAGCAAATTTCTTCAGCTGAAATCAGAAGAGGGAGCGTTATATCCTCATTGCCATCTCCAAACCCCAAAACAATTTCAAAATCAAAACCACTTTATAGAGTAAAAACAAGTGACGGTAAAACACAAATTCAAACAAGAGATGGAAAAAAAGAAGAGAAGGCTCAGTTCAGCGGGATTATCGACACAGAAACGAATCTCCAATTAAAAGAAGAAACGACTCATTCCGGTCTGTTGAGCTTGATAATTCCGAGTCATCACTGCCTTTCTATATCTCCAGATTAATCAAAAAAAAATATAAAATAAACGAATCAATTAAAAACAGAGAAATCTTGGCGATCAGAGAACAACCCTAGATAATATAGACGCAACTAAGGCTGATTATAGAATGAAGGGCGATTGTTGTGTAAATATATAGTGATCATAGTTAGGGTTCCTCTTGGTCACTGTGGAGGCCCATTTTCAGCCCATTAGATTTGTTCCCGGATGTGTTGGGTTTAAGTTCGGTTCGATTTAATAAGAATTGGTTCAATTTGGAATGGGATTGAAATATTTGATTTTTGGCTCGTCTTTGTTATTTTTCTTTTGATTGACCGGCGGCGATGGACGCATTGAGAGCTTCTTACGGTGACTCTTCATCGGACTCGGATACTGATGATCTCTCTCCGGCTGCTGAAAATCACGGCGAGGTATCAACCTCTGGAAAACACGGGAAGGAGTCGATTTCTCTGCCTCCTCCGCCGCTTTCGCTTCTCGAATCCATTGGATCCACAGGTGATGATGATGCTCGCAGATTGTGTCAACTCTGACTGCTCATGAATCTAATTCATACGTATCACTCTCATCACGTTTTGAAAAAAAATCTCAGGTTCTTTGGATGTCTACTCAACGAAGACTGTGACTAGAGTAAGGAACTTTCCTCATGTCGATGGAAACTACGCCTTGCATGTTTACATCCCTGGTAATCACTCCTTTTCAGAAATTTGACAAGGTTTCTTGAATTCTCAAGTGAGTGCTTGTTTAGTGTAAGATGCTTTTACATCCAATCAAGTTGTTGTTGGTAGAAAGCTAATGAACATGATGGTCTTAAACTCAACCCTAGGAACATAGCCTCAGTTTTTGTATGCCTTCTTACTGTGCATCAATCTCAATTAGGTGCTTGTACAATCAGATAAAAGCAATGTTTTTTTTTTTTTGTAAATGCCACTCTATAAGAAAATAGAACTATATCAGATTATGTAGCCTACTGCAGTGACAATGATCTTCCATGAAAATTCTATTAATGCCTCTTGCTATCAGTATGAAGTGTATCACTTTTCTTTCTTCCTTTACTCATGCTACTTATTTTAGTTTTTATACCACTATTGGCGAAGAAGGAGATTGCCTGTGTTTTAAAGAGGGTTGCATCACTTGTTCCCCATCTTCATTTGGTCGAAGCTGATATTCCACTCAGCATTCTTTGCAACGATGACCAGAAGCTTGACCATGCTTTGGGGAGAGAGTTCCACATAAGCTTGGGAAGAAGCGTTCCTCTTCGTGTTCATCAGATTAACTCTCTGGTTTCTATGCTTAGGCAAAAACTTCAGTTACACAAGAGGTAAACATCGTTCCTTGTGAACCAGTTTGATTGTATTCGATGCTTGGATTTATGATTTCTTTTCCTCTTCTGTTTTCGATAGATATTGGATTGATTTTAATAAGTGGCAAGTCTTTGTGAATGACGACTCTACTCGTTCTTTCCTCTCTCTGGAAATCACCACTTCTGGACTATCCGAGGTATGCTGTACAACAAGAGTTACCTTGAATGTGTTAGCTTTTTGTATATATCGTGTTAGGCATTGTACTAACCCTCATATCTCTGCTTTTAGATAAGCAAGCAAATTGATGCTGTTAATGAAGTTTACAAGCTTCACAATCTTCCAGAGTTCTACAAGGTCCATTTCCTTTTTCTATATACTACTTTACAGCTAGTTAGCTTGATTGCATTTTTACTATTAAAATGAATTCATAGTCACCAACACTTAACCCATCCATCGGTTCTGCTTCACTTTGTCATATAGGATCCGCGACCACATATCTCCTTGGTCTGGGCGTTGGGTGATATTAGAACTTCCTTAAAGGGAGCTGTTGACGGGGAACTGAAGAAGCTTAGAGCTGGTGGTTGCGTGCAGAATCGTATATTCACCTCTAAGTTTTCTGGAATCGAGTGTAAGATAGGAAACAAAACACACAAAATATGTAAACTCCCAGATGAATAATATCTCTGTATCACAATACCTATCAGGTATGCATTTGTAACGGCATAGAAGCATGAGTTTACTATTTTTATTTGGGTGGTCCAATAGTCCCTGTGCTTAGGAAAAGAGAGATAATGAACAGTCTTTGTGCTTCGGAAAAGATAGATATCTAACATGATGTTGAACATAATAGATTATGCTGGTCCATCCATAAGGGAGAACATGCATCTCTGAGACTATTTACGTATCTGTTTTAACACAAGCTTGTTAATGTACGATTCCATAAACGTCTCCGTCCGTTCTGCATCTTCCCATTGCAGTGAAAAAGAGAGTTTTTTTTGGTTATTTTGGGAAGATAGTTAAATGAAATCAGACACTTAAAAACTCCTAAAATCCTATAAAATCACTTTAACCTCTCAAAGGTTTTTTTTTCTGTGTATGGACCCTTTTCTTCTAGGGGAGTTTCATCAAAACAATGATCCATGATATGCTAATACAACTGTTGAAACCATCAGAGCTAACTTTGTTACTAAAGACCAGGAATTGCCTCCAGGTTATACTTTTCTTCAGCTTTTTGAGTTTCACTTTCTCGGTTCTCGGGCGCTTTTGGTTTCTCCAACGCATCTAGGGTCTGGAGATACATATAGGAAGAACTCTGACTGATTTTGCTACTTGGATTGCTTATTTGACTAGCAAGAAACCGACGGATGAGTCCTCTCAGAAACGGAGCCAATGTATCAGGTTCATGTTCTAGGTAATACATGATTCCTCCCATACATCCACAGAATACAGCAACCTGATTTCATTGATTGTGTATATAAACACATACAGTTCTATTGTGAAAAGGGAAAGAAAGTTTGAAACAAGAATATTTGTTGAATTATACCTCGGCGTTTTTAATATTGGGAAGAATGTGGCGGTTAACAAGTATCTCCCACAGAGAATCTCCAGCTCGGGGAAGAACATATAGAGCAAGCTCAGAGCGTCTTGGTTTTTTCTCTAGCATAACCGAAAGAGCAGCTACACCACCCGCAAACCAGTAAACGAGCTTGTGGTCCTTGGATGCAACTTTTCTATGGGCACATATGAAGGCCTAGTGCAAAATGGAAGGATTTAGGAAACTAACTGTGTGAAATGAAAGGAGAAGATCAAAATGTCAACACCTGCTACCTGAAATATCCCAACAAAAGCAGACAAGAAGGAAGTGGATCGAACTGAATCTCTGATTGCATTCCAAGATGTCCGGTAAGGAGAAGCCATGAACTGAAAGTGTAGTAGGATGGATGGCATCAGAAAGAAAGAAAAACAGACATTTATCTCTGAGTAGAGCCTAAACCAATAGGATTCTAAAAGACTCGTTACCTTTTGCAGGTGTAGGACGACATATGGGACAAATGTCAGGGAGAAGTATAATGGAAACGTTTTCTTGAATGTAGCTGACATTGCATTAGCATTTTGGGCCAGACACGAATTAGTGTGTGGATGAATAGCTGAACAAGGGATGATGGAAGCAAACTCTTGGACCCTCACATGACTGGCTTCGTTTTTACTAGAAATGTAGGCTGATAAGGAGGCTACATCGATTGGACCACCTCTGCAGCATTCTCTTACAGCCTGGTAGACAGGCCTTGCAACTGGACCTGTCTTCTGAATAAACTCTCTATATGACTTCGGCAAGGTTTCAGGACGCATTATAAACGCATACATAACCTGCACCCAACAGAATTAGCACAACTCAATCAGAATGAAGATAATAAATATGATAAGTAAAGCTTATCTTCTCGACTAGATATCACCAACTACTTCAGACTACTAGGACAAGCAAAAAAAAAAAAAAAAAGGAGGAGGAACCTCAAATACCTGGGAACAAGCAAGAGAAAAAAGTAAAGAATCTCCATGTCTCCAATGGCTTCCCCAAAGATGGAATTTGTTCTTTGACTTTGCGGAATTGTAAGCCGCCTGTTCAGAACATAAAAGATCAGACTCTCACAGATACACCTGAGTAGTGATAATGATTCTATGATATACCTGGCCTAATCTAGCCAAGAGGTAGAGAGCAAGTGTGCGCCGCTGGTTGGAATCATCTAACGCGAGAACCGACAAACCCGCAATTGAACCTGCTAAAACTCTGCTCCACCCTTAATCAAACAGCAGAAGCATACAAGAAACGGAGATACATACAAACATAAACTTACGAATTCAATGGCGTCTCCTTCTTTCTCCACTTCCTCAAACAGCATCTGAGTGCGTGATAGGAGCCGGTAAAGCCACCAAAGAGTAAACCAATACGACATGCTTCTTCCCTAACAATCAAATCTTTCTCTGACACAAGTTGCTGCAAAACCATTGTTCATGCGTGAGTGAATCTCATATGAGCTAGGGAACACACAGATTCTTTGACAGGCATATGAAGATTACAGCTTCTTGTTTTTAAGAAAATCAAACATCTCACAAGTGAGTGCATCAAATCGAGATTCTTGCTCACCTTGAGATCGAGCAGGGACGAGTAAGACTGCCCTCTGGCGAGCTTGAAGGCGCGGAGAAGGATTCCGATCCCTACTCTGACGCCGTACGAGAGGAGGAAGCTCTGGCACAGATTGCCGATGGCATTGGCCACGCAGGAGACGTCTACGTGATCGCAGATATCGCCATGAGATCCACGCGCCGCCGAACGCTGTCTACGCTGAAGCTCCGCCATGGCCTCGCGTAGCCTCTCCTCCGCCTCACGGAGCCGGTGCTCAGCCTCGGCGCCGTCCAGGGAGAAAGGAGAATCCAAAGACGGCTTGGAGAAGGACGAAGGCATCTTTGAAATTTAATCGGATTAATCTTTTCAAATTCAAAGCAGAAAGAAATGAATCAACGTTGGGAGTAGTGACGAAGATGCGAAGCGATCAGGATAATGCCTTGACACGTCATCATTTATTTTATTTATTATCTTTTTACAAATGAAAATTATTTTGCACAAAACCCCTCTGTAACACCATTTAAAAAAAGAAACTCTATTCGAAGTTTCTGAAGTTTAAAGTTGTTCTTCTCCAAAAACAAAACTTCAAATTCAACTTCAAAACTATTTGTATTTTATAATATGAATTTTATATTTGTCATAACTAATTTGAATTCATAAAACTTTTGTAAATAACTAGCATATATATATAAACATATGCAACAATATTAATTAATAAAATACTCTATAAAAATTTAATAAAAATAACTTAATTAATATTAAACTTCAAACAAAATATCATATTATTCCATAAAATGATTTTCGAAATGCATATATGATCTATTAGTGCATTTCGAAGTAAAATGGTTCTCCTCATTTTTACTTTGTAGATTACGAGTTAAAAATTGTTGAAATCGGATGATCTTGATACTTATAAATACATAAGATCGGAACAAGAAAGTAAAAGAAAAACATAAAATATTGCTAAAAGACTAATTTATTTTTGATGATGTTAATACTCGTAAATATATTCGATATGAACAATTAATAATTGTACGAAAAAGACATCAAAAACAACAATAACAACCATCTTCGTTTACACAAAAAAATTTGGACAGTATTTGAAAATTTTGAAGGTTACAGATAAAACTTACTTGACTATTAGTGTTGTTGTAATATTTAAATTTTTGTAATAGTTATGTCTTCATGTAATTTTTTTAAAAAATTTGTTAAGTTTCTTTTGTATATCATTGTTGTCTAAATCTAGTTTAAAATATTTTAAATCTTATTTTAAAGTTATATTTAATTTTATGGGTAAAATTTAAAATCTGTAAACAAAAATTAAAATATATATGAGATATAATTTTTTTAAGGATTAAAAAAATAAACAAGAAAATATTTATGAATTATAAAGGTGATGTGTGATTGTAGGGACCAAAATGCAAATAAAAATATGAAACTTCAAATTTGAAGTTTTGAGTAGTGAAACTTCAAATACAGAGTTTCACTCTTCAAAATTTCAAATTTGAAGTTCCTTTATGAAGTTCCTTTATGAAGTTTCAAAAACTCTATATTTGAAGTTTGAATGTGTTCTTCTCCAAAAGGAAAATTTCAAAATTATCTTCAAAACTATTTTTATTTCATATTATGGTCCTTATATTTTTTATTATTAATGTAAATTTATAAAACTTTTGTAAATAACTAAGCACATATATAAAAATATTACACCAATATTAGTTAATAAAATTTTATATTAAAATATAAATTTTAAATAAAAATAACATAATTAATATTAAACTTCAAGCAAAATAATGTATTATGTCTTCATGTAATTTTCTTTAAAAAAAATTTGTTGTTAAGTTTCTTTTGTATTATTGTTTTCTAAATCTAGTTTTAAAAATTTAAATCTTATTTTAAATTTTTATTTAATTTTATGTGTAAAACTTGAATTTATAAAAAAATGAAATTTTTATGAGATTTAAATTTTCAAGCATTAATACGATAAACAATAAAATATTTAAGAATTATATATATGATGTGTAATTGTAAGGAACAAAATGCAAATAAAAATATGAAACTTTAAATTTGAAGTTTTAAATAGTGAAATTTCAAATATGGAGGATGAAAATGACTAAAAGAAGTTTTACAAAAGGATATAAATACATTTATATCATAGGATTAACTAATCTAGACTTATGATTTAGAGTTAAGGGGTAAGATTTTGAGGATAGAGTTTCAAATTAAAAAAAAAAAAATAAGAAAAATAAGAATGACTATTTTAGTCATTTTTCTTTTTGATAGCTATTTTTGTGACAAAAACTTGGGAAATTACCAAAAATACCATTTTCAAAGTACAACTTTTCATGTTTACACTAACCACTTTTACCTTCATCTTTGATGAATGGTAAAAGACATTTATAACTTTTTGATTACTTTTGACAAAAAAAACATACGGTTAACTAATCTAAACTTAAAACATCAACTCTAAACCCTAAACCCTGAAACATCAACTCTAAACCCTAAACCCTAAAACATCAACTCTAAACCCTAAACGTAAACTCTAAACCCTAAATCTGAACTTAAAACATCAACTCCAAACCCTAAATCATCAACTCTAAACCCTAAACCCTAAACCATGAAACATCAACTCTAAACTCTAAACCCCGAAACATCAACTCTAAACCCTAAACCCTAAACCTTCAAATCAAAACCCTAAAACATCAACTCTAAACCCTAAACATAAACCCTAAACCCTAAAACCCTAAACCCTAAAACCCTAAACCTTCAAATCTAAACCCTAAAAGATCAACTCTAAACCCTAAACGTAAACCCTAAACCCTAAATCTTCAAATCTAAACCCTAAAACATCAACTCTAGGGTTTTAGGGTTTAGGGTTTAGGGTTTAGGATTTAGGTTTAGGGTTTAGAGTTGAAGGTTTAGAGTTTAGGGTTTAGAGTTGATGTTTTAGGGTTTAGGGTTAATTTTTTAGGGTTTAGGGTTTAGAGTTTACTTTTTAGGGTTTAGGGTTTAGTGTTGATAGTTTAGGGTTTTGTGTTGATGGTTTAGGGTTTAGAGTTGAAGTTTAGGGTTTTGGGTTTAGAGTTGATATTTTAGGGTTTAGAGTTGAAGGTTTAGGGTTTAGGGTTTAGAGTTGATGTTTCGGGGTTTATGGTTTAGAGTTGATGATTCAGGGTTTAGGGTTTATTTCAAAAAAAAAAGGTTTATGATTGATGGTTTAGGGTTTAGAGTTTGAATTTTGAAATAGTATAATTCAGAGAAAAAATAAAAAAATTATTTTTTTTTTTTTTAGATTTTTATTTATTTAAATATTTATTTATCATATATATAAAAATATGGGCATAAGAGTCTTTTGCCACTTAGTGAAGAATGTATTATTGAAAATGTCCCTTTAGTGGTGGTAAAAATGAAAAGTAGTAGTATGAAAGTGGTAAAGAAGTAATTTCTCCCAAAAACTTAAAAAAGGCTATTTGAAATAATTGTCTAACTAAAATATAGTTAATAAAGTATTTATAATTATATAAAATTAAATATACTTAAAATTTTGAAACTATTAATAAAACTTTTTATATATATTATTTTAAAATTTTAAAACTTAAATAGGATTTTTTTTTATTTTTCAAAATTAATATAATATATTTGTGATATTTTTTTCTAAATGTTGGTTGTGTTAAGAGGCTTTTTATCTTTCTTTCACTGTGATATTTGTTTAAAAAAAATATTAGACACATTAAAAAATAACCAAAAGTATAAAAATAAACATATAGTAATATTAATTTTTAAAAATGCCATTCAGTTTTTACAAATTAAAAATAATTATATACTAAAACTTTATAAATTGTTTCAAAAAATTGAGTATATTTAATTTTGTATAATTTATACATATTTTAGTATAATATAATTTTATTAAAGGTATAATAATTAACAAAACATGTTAATGTATTTCTATAAATCAAAAACAACCATCACCAAATTTTTTGTTGGAGAAGCTGAAGAAGCATAATAGTATATACATATTTTCAAATGTGTAATGATATTGAAATATTTACTTTAGTTTTGTGGTTATAGTGTCCCCTTTGAAGGGTGGAAATGCATGCGTTCAAATCTCTGAAGGAGCATATTTAAAAAAAATGTCCTTAATAGATTGCTCTATATACTCGATACAAAGATTTCTCTCTATACTCTATACGAAAAAGACTGAAGGTAACCGGGGCATCTAGCTCTGGTGGTAAAGGGCTCACAGCTGTGAGTACCGCCACCTGGGTTCGATTCCCGGCCACTGCGGATTTCACATGCGGGCTGCAGCGTCCAAGAGCCAACACGTGGAGCTCCGTTTGGACACCCACGTGGCTAGTCTGAGCTCTCGATGTACGGGTGCCAATGTACGGGTTATATCGCCCTGTTGGCCGTCGCCCTGTCGATGAGTGGCAGGAAACCTGGTTAAAAAAAAAAAAAAAAAAAAAAAGACTGAAGGAATGTCTAGTTTGGTTTGGGACAAAAGGCCAAAATGTCCAAAACTGAAACTTCTAATATTATTGATGCTTTTAATATTCTTTAGAATAAAATGTTTTCGTATAACAAAGTCTTTTGATTATAAATAAATTAAAGAAATAAAAAAAATTCAACATTATTATTGCTACATTATTCACTTAAAACAAAAAATAATAATAATAGAATGCAGATAACATCTTAAATACTTCAACATCCTTTGAAAATGGTTGAACCAAATGGTGACCCAAGATTCCTAGTTAAGAAGACGGGTTTCCAAAATTTTCCGTTCAAGATTTTTTTGTTTCGTGATTTCCAAAGATACGACAAGATCAATGGCAAATTTAAGAGGATCGAAACTAGAATACCTTGATTTTTGGCACGTTAGAATAGAAGGTAAGATTACTATAAATCGAGGTACACAAGAAAGCATCCAAAGAGAAAAGTGCACAAGCTAAAGCCCAAGCTTAGATAGAGGGTGGGCATTCAAAAGACATTTGGTTAACAGTTTCCTCGTCAGCTCCACACCTAGGGAAATTCTTGTCAGTGCTGAAGTGACGATCTGAAAGTTGGTTGCATGCCGGAATACAATCTGATAGTGCGTGTCACATAAAATGCTTGATCTTCCTCAGAGTTTTAATCAGCCACACCTTGGATTTTAAGATAGTGGTGCAAGGTTCTGATATATGGGGCATCTCCTTTGATGCCTCTAAGTTTATCGAAAAAGTGTATCCTGATTTTACCAAGTAAACCCTTGACTTCGTGTGGCTCCAACAGTACTTGTATATCCTTTGCGACCGGGTTGGTTTCAGGCTACGAATCAGCAGAATTTCATATGGAACCACTAGGCTTTGTAAAGAATCAGTTCCTTTCTCTCGAGAGTGGGTCAGGTCAATCAGATTGCTGACACATAAGTCATGGTATACTATGGGGCTAAGGGGCGTAGCCAATCTTGTCAGGTTTATTAGGATCCATGGGTTTGACCACACAAGTGTATTGAGTCATGAACCAATTTACTTACAAAGTTCTGCTTTGATAAGGGTTTATCAACCATCAAACTCTAGCATACAAAAGACGACAAGCTCGCCTTGGTGACCTCTACAGCGTTTAAAAGGCAGAAATATCTTCCTATAAGGATGCGTGCTAGGATAGAGGAGGGACAATGAATTAATTGTCAATGTTGCTTCATAAGGAGTGTGGTATTAAAGTTTTTGAAGTCCTGGATCCCTGCCCGCCCTTCTCTTGAGGTAAACAAATTTTCTTCCAGACGATACAGTGGAGATTTTTCAGTTCCGTACTCCATCAAAGCGTGAGATTTCACTCGTAAGTCTCAAAATAATCTCTTGTGGCAGTAGAAAACATGACATTATGTAAGTCGGAAATGCTTGGATGACTGACTTGATCAAAACTGCTTTGCCTCCTTTCAAGAGAAATTTCGCCGACCAGGAGTTTATATGATTATTTAGTATGTCTTGGATAAAAGAAAATTCATGATTTTTGGAGCCACACATTTTGTTTGGCAAACCAAGATAGACTCCAATGCCTCCTTATTTTACTATACCAAGTGTTTGCTTTAAGTACGATTTAATGTTCGTGGAAACTTTACTGCCAAAAGTGGATATAATCATTTGAAACAATCAATTACTGGCTTGAGGCTCAACCGAAGTTATTTAATCCTCACAACTCTGCACATTGCAGGACATTTAATTTGCAAAAGAATAAACTATCATATGCAAAGAGAAGTGAGATACTAGCAGAATTCCCACGGCTATTTTTAATCTGACTATCCTACCTTCCCTCAGCCCCTTTCAGTTGGGATATGGGAGCTTCCGTTAGAATGATGAAGATGAAAAGAGATAGAAGATAACCCTGGTGGATGCCTCTGGATGGGGAGATGCTGCCTGTCGGTTCTCCATTCAGGAGAAACTAATAAGATACTGAAGAGAGGCAAATTCGGATCCAAGATACCCACCTCTCACGGAAACATATATTTAATAAGAGAGCCTCTAAAAATGTCCATTCAACTCAGTCAAAAGATTTGCTCATATCAGTCTTGATTTCCACAAATGTTCATTTTGCAGCTTGGATTCATCCTGAGAGCTTGAAAGAGTTCATAGGAGACCAAGATACTGTCCGTGATCAGACGTCTAGCCACAAGGCTGACTAAGTGTTCGATATCAGATTTGGGCGGCAGCATTTTAAATGCTTGCTCATTATCTTTGGGATGATTTTATAGCCGACGTTACAAAGATTGATGGACGTAATTCAGACATCTCACTAAGGTATTCCATCTTGGGGATGAGGCAAATATTAGTCTGTTTCAGGCGAGGTCAATGGCACTGATCCGAAAAAGTCTTTGACATTTTGGCGTGTCACTTCCGCTATGAGGCCCTAATACTTTTGAAAGAAAAAACTCGCCATTCCATCTGGCACTGACACTTTGTCGGGGTTTATGTAAGAAACTGTTTTTGTATCTCATCATCAGATGGAATTTTTGTAATTTTATCATTCATCGCCAGGCTTTTCTTGTCAGTAATATACTGGTGGGATTTTTCAAAATCGGAAGGATGTGAAGAAGTGAAAAAAGTTTGGAAGTATCCAGTCACCACCTTCCAATATTGGCTGCGGTCTCTGCCCAGGAGCCATTCGGTTTCTAAAGCTTAGTAGCCTTACTTCTTTCTTTCCCTACGTTAATTTTAGGTAGCATGGAAGAATTTTTTTTTTTGGTCCCCTTATTTTAACCAGGTTGCTCAAATTTTTGTTTCCAATAGAGTTCTTCATCTGTAAAATATGTGCATAAATTTCATTGGAGATTTGAAATTGCCTCAATGGAGAAATTTTCATTAAGTTGTGCATGCTATTGCTGGTCTTTTATCTATTTGATATTTTCTTTGAATTAAATGGATTTGAACGTTTCCACCAGGAGAGGAGAAGAGACTTTGACACTTCTTGATTGCTCAAGAAGATCTTTTCATTAAAAGCCTCTATATCTTTCCAACCTTAAAAAATTGTGTCTTGGAATCCTTGCCAATCCACCACTTGTCAACTTTGAAACCTCTCCTACCGAGTTTTTTTGAAAGGTGATATACCATAGTTTTTACCATTTTTGGACCATGGTATAAGTTCTATTTAGAGTCTATATTATATGTTTGGAGTCATTTTGGTGTTTTATTGTGGGGTCTAGGTACAAAATAGAGCTTTGCGTTAGCATTCGAATGCTACTGTTTTAAGGTCAAACAGACAGTTGAATCAAAAGTTATGCATGTTGTACTGAAGAGTGGTCTGTCTATTGCGCAAGAGAAAGTTGTTGAGGTTGTGTCCTAGTGTCGAACGATACCAATGTGTGTGTCGAACGACACTCTCCTGATCAAAGCTCGACGAGTTTTTTTTATCAACTTCCAAGAATTTCACTTTGGCCCAGAAGTTTCTCTCATTTTACAAAAAAGACCAGACGTTTCTTAAACCCTATATTATAATTTCTAAGCCATTGTTGACGGCTACGCTTTTTAATTTGGTTTTTCAATTTGGAGAGAAGAGAAGAAATCCTTCAGAAGTCTTCTTGGAGCTCATGTGGATTTATCTTTGAAGTTTATTCATTCTATGATTATTTTTGCATTTATCATGTCTGAATAATCATCTTGTTAGATTTAGAAATTTTTAGGGCTTTGATAAACTTGTGGTTTATAGAACTTCTAGGGTAATTTTCTTGCTTCCTTCATCAGTATTGTTCTTATAGCTTGTATTCTAGAATAGCTAACTAGAAACCTGATCATAGGATAATCAAAAACTGCAAGAGTGGATTCGACACCTGAACTAAATCCTGTTGAGCTAATTTGAGAGACACAACGAGAGTTGGCCTAGGAACTTAGTGAACATATCGACTATGAACATTAATGGTTGTCTAGAATAATTAGATCCAGAACGAGAGTTGGGTCTGATAGTTTACGCATATGATTAGACGCACAACGAGAGCTGGATATCTTACTTATGAATTCAAGTTCTAGGATAGATCTTAATAAGACCCTAAGCAACTATAGATTTGAGTTCTGATTACCAGATTGATATATCTTTGAATCTAACGCTTTCCATATCTACCTATCTTTTACTTTCTACATTGTATTATTATTTTCATATTTTTGGCTTAGCTTAGCTAGAAACCATAAGTCTATTATGTAATTTCCGGTCCATGTGGATTTGATCCTTAAGTAATACAATGAAACTTTAATTTGAGAGAGTTGCTTGATGTTAATTTGAGCAATATCAAATTTGGCGCTGTTTCCGGTGACTGATTGATTCACCATTATATTAGGTGTAGAGTTTAGTCTAAGTCTTTAGTTTGTTTGTTTACTTATTGTCGTCCCCTACAGCATTAGCAGCGGCAAGAAAAATAATTTAGTCATGTGATCAGTAAGTCTAAGAGGTTAGTGTCGAACGACACACTCTAAGAAGCGATCAACACCATTTTGACAATGTGTCAAACGACACTGTAGCAGAATCGAGCAACATTGTTCATCAGAAAAAGATTTGAGGAAGACGAGTTAAGATACCAACATTGATCGACAACCGGTGCGTGTCGGTCGAAATTGCATCACATGAGCATCGATCGGCACTTATATGTGTCGATATACACTATGACCCGATTTTTCCTCGTTACATTTTTACAGCTTTTATTTATTTATTTTGCCTGGGGACAGTGTTGTTTAAGTCTACGGGAGGTGTCTACTGACATTGTGTTTTGTTTTAAGTGTCAGTTATGTAGTTTTATTGAGTCAAAACAGAGTCATTGCGGATGATGAAATTTTTCTTGCAACATACTGCCTAACCACTCTCTAGCACCATTCTTTGAATTATTGACTATAGAGTGTACTGAATGGAAACACCAAGGTAGATCGACCTTTGAGTAACATCCACCATTACTATGAGTGTCTAAAGGAAGCAAAGCTGACCTCCAACCTAATGTACATCAAATCGCTTGTCTTGGATAAGATTCCTCATGCACGTCTGGAAGGTAAAACTTTATGTGTTTATGGTTCCCCTCTCTTTCCCCTTCTGGGAAAAAGAAAACAAATGTATAAAAAGAGAGAGAGGTCAAGAAGAAGTGAATAAGAGCTGGTTGCAAACATTAGAGCTTAATGCATGGAAGCCTATCCAAAAATCTCAAAAATCTCATTCAGTTAAAATAAAATAAAATGATACCCATCAAAGAAGGGAGACACTGACTCAGTGAAGCAAGGAGAGAGAGAGAGAGAGAGAGAGAGAGAGAGAGAGAGAGAGAGAGAGAGAGAGGGGAAAAGAACCAGAGTAGACTGCATGTGTGTCCAAATACCTGCTGGGGTAAGAGTTCATGGGTCCTTTGATCGATACTCCCAATATAAAGCCTACACATTGTTAGTAAAGGGGTATGTTAAATCGTATCTAGTGAGTTGTGGGCTGGATGGTCAAGTTTCTAAGTTAATGCTAAGTACATGGAAGTGCCTTTAAAGTTGGTATTGATTTGATGTGGCTTGCAACATTGCATAGGTGATGTTGATTGTTATAAACAAAGGTGATTCTCTGCTTTTTAAAACCTTCTTCCACATGTTCACTCTATGATTTGCTCGAGGGAGTTAATATACCATGGTTTTACCACACTTTTAGACCACAATATAGTTCTATTTAGAGTCTATATTATATGTTTGGGGTTTTTTTGGTGTTGGTTTGTGTTATACATGGTCTAGGTACGTTTTGGGCAACTTTGGAGATTCTAGAGCAATTAGAGATGCAGAACTGCGCAGATTTTTCAGAGTTTAGATATGGATAGAGGATTTCCCACTGTAATATTGAGCTCATATTTTGACACAAGATAGAGCTTTGATTTATCTTTCCAATGCCACCGGTTTGAGGTCAACAAACGGTTGGATCAATAGTTATGCTCGTTTTACTGAAGAGTTGTCCATCTGATGCGTGAGAGGAAGTTGCTAAGGTTGTATCCTAGTGTCGAACGACACCAATGTGGGTGTCAAATGACACTCCTCATGGTCTAAGGCCAACAAGTTTTTATCAACTTCCAAGAATTTCACTTTGGCCCAGAAGTTTCTCTTATTTACAAAAGAGACCATAATGTGTCTTAAACCTTATATTATGTATTCTAAGCCATTGTAGACGGCTACGCTTTCTCCTGTGGATTTATCTTTGAATTTTATTTATTATATGATAAAGTGTGCATCTATCATGTCTGAATAATCTTCTTGTTAGATTTTAAAAATTTTAGGGCTTTCATGAACTTGTGATTTATAGAACTGTTAGGGCAATCTTCTTGCTTCCTTCATCAAAATTGTTCTTATTGCTTGTACTCTAGAATAGCTAACAAGAAACCTGATCATAGGATAATCGACAACTGCAAGGGTGGGTTCGACTCCTGAACTAAATCCTGCTGGGATAATTTGATAAACACAACGAGGGTTGGCTAGGAAACTTAATGAACATATCGAATTGGAACATTAAAGCTTGTGTAAATTAATTAGATCCACAATGAGAGGTTGCATATGATAGTTTAGGCATCTTATTAGACTCGCAGCGAGATCTAGATATCTTATTTATGAATTCGAGTTCTAGGATAAATCTTAATAAAACCCTAAGCAACTGCAGATTTGAGTTATGATTACCTGTTTGAAATATCTTAATTTGAATCTAACATTTTGCCTATCTACCTATCTATTTACTTTCTGCACTGTTTTATTGTTTTCATATTTTTGGCTTATCTTAGCTTGAAATAAGTCTATTGTGTGATCTCCGGTCCCTGTGGATCTGATCATTTAGTACTACGATGACACTCTTGTTTTAGAGAGTTGTTTGAAGTTAATTTGAGCAATATCAAAAGAAAACAAGTAAAGATCAAATAATGATCAGAGCCCCATAGACGAAGATACTCTACACTTGTGTGGGAGAAATAGTGTTGCCGATCCTCGTTTCCAACAGCTCTGTCAACCCTACAATGGACCTTCCCCATGTTTCTATTACCAACCCAAGAGGGGTTTAACCTTTAAAAGGGGAAGTCGATCATCCCACAATTTGAGAGAACATTCTTAAAAAGAGATGCAAGATGCTTCATAACGATTTCTACCACCTGTATTTACAAGATTATTTGTGATCTCGTTGAATTTTCCTTACATAAGCCATGCCCATGAACTTACCAAGTTCATCTGGGTTAGACGCCACCATACATTTTATCAGTAGTCAACAACCAGATCACCATAGATGGAATTGATAAATACCACGCGCCCTTCTATAGTGACTTCAATATCGATCATTTGATTATTGGAAAAAGAACAATAACAACAAAACAATCTAAATAAAAAGTGAAAGTCCACGGCTGGGACCCTCAAGTTCCACAATGAACAATTTATTATAACAAACTCAAATTGGAAATCCTAAAGAAAAGTAAAAAATGTTTTTGTTAATGGTAAAAAGAGAAAAGGGAGTAAAGCAGCGATATAATATCCAGATGTGTTGCTTTGTTTGATAGTTTCTGACATCCTAGAAATTCCACGGTATGACACTCATATTTTTTAATGAATATTTTCTGAGACACTACCGATCGTTAATCTTATCTGTATCTTTATTTCTTTGTATATACAATCTTGCTCATTCAAAAGAAAGACGGAAATATAAGTTAGATAAACTTTGATGGCAAGAAATACATTACCTATTCAGCTATGTAATCCCAATTAATTTGATTTTGATGACAAAAAAATCAACTTGTCCTTGTTCATTGTGGCTTCTGCATGTTATTGTCATTTATGTAAAGAAAGGATGTGTCTATCGAATCCTTTGCTTACTCCTGACAAGCTTGATTTAAGATTTTCCACTGCTTTAAATCCAATCTCTGCCAAAACTTCAAAACGCAAATAATAATGAAACACGAAGATACAACCTCAAGACTTTCCGAAACAAAGATCAATGACATAAAAGAGCATTAATTGAATATGTTGTCCAGAGTTTTTAACTATTCCCAAAAAGAACAACACAATATTAACAGAGAAATTTTCAGACTTAACCATAAGAAAACCAATCTACTAAACAGCATTCACGACAAGGATGTGAAGTTTACCAATATGGATAGTCATAATGCCACTGTTGCAGCCGATGCCAAGACAGTCATTGCCTTCAAACCATTATTTCTTCAACACTCTAAGTCGGGATCATTTCTAATCTAACACATTATATGTTTTGTAAAAAACAAAAACAAAATACTATAAAACATGCAAAAATGAGTAGAAGACTATAAAATATTACAATACTCACTTGGTAGCCATAGTAGTTCTTGTCGGATAGATTTTATTCTTCTTTTTGTTTGGATTACTACAATTCCCTTGTTGTTGCCGCTTCTCTTCATTAATCATGATCATTTTGTCAATATTCTTCTCATTACTTCTACTACTTATTTTCCTTTTTAAATCGTTATTCCTACATATTAAGAAAATTGTGCAACTGAACAAAAGTCCAAAAAGATTAGGATTTGTCAAGGTGATGAAAAGCAAAATCAGATGATTAGTCTACAAGTGGATACGTGATACATGAAACAGAGTAAACAAAGAAGAAGACACGTGGAGGGTAATAAGTGGGATGGCACGCTAAGACATATCAGAATGTTAACAAGATGATCAAAGTGTTATGTTTGACAACGAGAAGTAATACAATGAATGCATCAACCAGCGATGACCAAAATCACATTGGTGCATCGCTATTAATCGCAATAACTCCAATTTTTTTTTGAATTATACAAGGGTATCCTGGCCCCACATAAGTGGTCCAGACTAGTCACGTATTACCACGTGTCGGTCCTCTGTCCCTGGCGATGCCGAAATAATAATTCTCCAGTGGCCGGGACTCGAACCCTGGTGGCTTCACCGTATTGGGTTTTTGCCCTCAAGTTAATCACCAACATACCACAAACCCTGGTTAACTCCAAATATTCAAAACGAACATCTCCAACATAATCATCGAATCAAACCAATTATACATGGATGACTAAGTTATCTAAGATTGACTTTCCACGACTTGAAGGAGAAGAAAAAAGGAATGGCTATATAAAGTCGAGCAGTTTTTTCAATTGATCATATGCTTGAGGAATCAAAAGTAGGAATTGCTCCAATAAATTTTGATGGAATTGATTCTTATTGGCATCAATCTTTGATGCAAGAAGATAGAAATGGAATCATATTTAGGACTGAGGAGTTTACATGACACTTTTGAAAGAAAAATTTGAGGAGGTTGTAAATAATCCTAAAAAAAAATTGAAAGAGTTAAAAGAATTGAGGGAATTGTAGAGTATCACTCAAAATTTAAACTTATACATTCTAGAATTTAGATGTCTGAAGAATATCTCTCGAGTGCTTACTTGGCAGGTTTGATGTTAGATACACAAATGCATATATATATGCTTTGACTTTTGAAGACAAGACAATTTTTGGTATTGAAAATATCATACAAAATGCTCATATGGAATAAAGAATTTGGTAATAGTTAGAGAATCTCCAAAAGAGTATTGATGAATAATAATGCTAAGGGGATTTTGATATTACCAAGAAAAGGAAGTAATATTCAGGAAAAATGAAGTTGTTAAAGCAAAATATGGTAATCATCAACTGAAAAAGTTCATGACAAGTGCTAAGACGAGTGAGGGTAGAGCTAAAGGACTTCGGTACTATTGTGATGAAAATTACTCACCGGAGCATTATCTTAAGCATAAGAAAACACAATTATTCATGTTTTTTTTTATGAAATGTTAAATTTATTGATCATCATGGGAAGAAAGAATGGTTATTTACAAACTTGTAACGCCCCGACCGCCCACAGCTAATGGGCCACCCACGCCCACTCTCTCGGCCCGTGGGCCCCATCCCGTTCCAGCGGTCGGTCTGTTAATTTTTCCAAGGACCGAAATCATTGTTTACTGACCTTGCAATCACCACCCGACCTTTCCCCGTGTTTTGGCCTCACTCACTCGGTATCGCGAATCACTTCCCGATAGGTCGCCCATCCTTGCACTACTCCAGCTCAAGCACGCTTAACTCTGGAGTTCTTTCAGGATGAGCTCCGGAAAAGGCAAGTCAACTTTGGTGACATAGGTAGCCAAATCAATTCTCTTAAGCCTTTTCCATATATCACAATTCGGGATGTTACAATTCACCCTCTCTCAAAGAACGCAACATCCTCGTTGCGCTCCACGACAGGTCTCAAGACGCCTCTCAGGTCAGAACTGAGATGGCTAACCAGCTCTGATACCACTTGTAACCCCCCGACCACCCACAGCTAATGGGCCACCCATGCCCGCTCTCTCGGCCCGTGGGCCCCATCCCGTTCCAGCGGTCGGTCAGTTAATTTTTCCAAGGACCGAAATTATTGTTTACTGACCCTGCAATCACCACCCGACATTTCCCCGTGTTTTGGCCTCACTCACACGGTATTGCGAATCACTTCCCGATAGGTCACCCATCCTTGCACTACTCCATCTCAAGCACGCTTAACTCTGGAGTTCTTTCAGGATGTGCTCCGGAAAAGGTAAGTCAACTTTGGTGACATAGGTAGCCAAATCAGTTCTCTTAAGCCTTTTCCATATATCACAATTCGGGATGTTACAAAATTATGAAAATTCTAACCCAAAATCTATCCATGCCCCATGTGGGCACTAAACCACCGTTGAAGTAGCCCCTGAAGTCCTCTCTTTTCATAATACCGTGTTGATAGAAGCCGCTGTCTTACGGTTTTATCAATCATCTTCGCAAGCTGATGTGCTGGTCGAGCTTTTTGGTTATGTCGTCTTTCATTCCTCTCACGCCAGATATAGTAGATGGAAACTTGGAAAGCAAGCCTCAAGAGAATGGAGGCGAGCCTGTCATGCGATGCACTAAGAATTTTAGCCATAATCTCATTCCAATCCGGCGTAGGAGCTGGTCGCAGTAAGGTTCCGATGATCTCTAATCATAGACCATACGTGTATGGACACGCAAAGAACAAATGGTCCCTCGATTCTTCCGGTTCTCCGCAGAATGTACAGCCTTGCCATATTCCTCAATTATTCATGTTGAAGTAATGAAAAATGTAGGAAGGTCCACATGAAGATAATGAAGAAGATATTTCAGGACAAATTGAAGTTTGTGATAATTCTTATATTTCACTCAATGCAATAGAAGATATAACAAAACATACTACTATGAGAGTAAGGGGAGCACACATGAAGAAGAACTTATACGTTCTTATTGATTCATGTTTCACATATAACTTCATTGATCAAAGATTAGCTAACATGTTGTGTTGCAAATTTGAACCAGCTGGTACAACTAAAGTATCAGTTGCGGATGGTAAAAATATTGTAGTATGTGGAAAGACTAACAACTTTACATGGAAATTTCAAGGCCATTAATTCCAAACTGATGTGATGGTAATACCATTAGGCTGCCATGATGTTGTTTTGGGTATCTAATGGTTGGCAAGCTTAGGTCTTATCATGTGTGACTTTGAAAAACTAGAGATGCAATTCAAATAGAGATAGAAGAAGTGCCAATTACATGGAATTAAACAAGGCTCTGTTCGAGAAGTGAAGGCCAAATGGATAAAAGTTATTAAGGATGCAGAGATATATTGCACATGATCTATGCTTTTGAGGAAGATGAAACAAAAGTCTAGATCAATGCAATAGAAGAGTGTTTTGAAATTGCAGATAATAATATATCACTTAAAGAATTAACAAAGGAGTTCACATAGATCTTTGCAAAACCAACTACATTTTCACCATTCAAGACAATCACAATCATAAGATTACTCTACTTGAAGGCTGTCAACCAATGAATCAAAGACCCGATAGGTACGCAATATACCAAAAGAATGAGATAGAAAAGATGGTTAAGGAACTGTTAGAAACATGTACAATTCAACCAAGTTCTAGTCCACATGCATCTCATGTGGTCTTAGTGATGAAGAATGGTAACCATTTGCGTTTATGCGTGGATTCAGAAAGTTGAATGGGATTGCTATTAAAGATAGGTTTCCATTCACTTGATATAATAATTGATGGACGAGTTAAGAGGTTATCTAGTCTATTCAAAAATTGTCTGAGAACCGGATACCACCAAGTCATGATAAATCTTTTGGCTATCCATAAGACAACTTTTAAGACATATAGTGGGCACTATGAGTATTTGGTAATGCCATTTGGCTTAAACCAATGCCCTATCCACTTTTTAAGGGTTGATGAATAATGTGTTCAAAGAGTGTTTGGGGAAGTTAGTGCTTATCTTCTTCGACAATATTTTGATATTTAGTGCATTCATTGAGACGCACTGTGAGCATCTGAAACAAGTGATGCTTAAACGGCTGAGATGAAGTGGTGCTTGGAGGTGGGACCCATGAATATTTTTCTGATAGGCTTCATCAAAGCTAAAATGCATGTAGGATATTCAATCTCAGGATCTCAGTTTGAATCTGTACAGGAAGCAGCATGCGCCAGTGTGACGATGAGCCTGACAGATCAAAATGGATAGAAATTAGTTTCTATAGTTCTCCGGTTCGACCATTTAACCTATGGATTTATCCAATAGTTATTGTTATCGGGAAGTATGTAAAATAGCTATAGACTTTGTAGCCTTAATGATATGGTGACGCCATCTCCTTCTTAAATGAGATACAATGCCATTACTTTTTAATTAAAGAAACATAAAAATTCTAGAAATTATGATCTTTTACAATTATTATGTAAAACAGAAAAAACTTTTAAAATCGAAATCTATAAACTTTTTTTAAATGTCATTAGTTGGAAGGCATGTTATATCATTTGTTTGTCAGGCTTAGGCTCTTTTACAAATTAATCAAGAACCAATATAGGTTCCGAATGGTATTGTGCGGAACAACTGCGGTGTGGTTCTAATAGTAACAAAAACATATAGATATAGTGCTTATCTTCTTCGATAATATTTTGATATATAGTGCAGACATTGAGATGCACTGTGAGCATCTGAAACAAGTGTTTGAGATGATGAAGAAGAATCAGTTGTTTACTAAGAGAAGTAAGTGTGATTTTGCCACACTAAGAGAGTGGAGTATTTGAGCCATTTTATTGAGAAGGAAAGGATGTCTACATATCCTAGTAAAGTGAAATCAATAGCGAACTGGCCTTAACCAATTAGTGTGAAAACATTATGGTTTTTTTTTTTTGGAGTTAGCTACTTATTATAAATGATTCGTCAGAAAATTTTGATCTATGGCAAGACCATTGACATAACTGACTAAGAATGAAGGTTTTTTCGTGGAATGATGAAGCACAACAAGCATTTCTCATGCTAATTGATAAGTCCCAGTATTTACCTATTTTAGGCAATATATTATGATATATTTGGAGTTTTTATTATATACTTCGAGTTTGTTTTAGGTAATTTATAGGTCCAAGTGTGTTTTTGAGCACTTTGGAGATTATGAAGAAAAATGGAGTTTGAAGAGAAGAGAATCCTTAGCAATATCAATCTAAGTTCTAATTGTCTGTTTGATTTCCTTGGATCTAGCGTTTTCCCTCATCGTTTACAAACCGATAACTTGTTATGTTTGCTTTACTATTTTTTATTTCCGTTCCATCTTTACTTATAGTCTGTTAAAAAATGTGTCCGCCTAGCCGCATAAGCGCTGCTCGGACCCTCTCCGCTGTGATGATATCCTAGGCAGATAACAAAATCGGAACCTAATAAATCGGCCCATTAAACCTAATTAATCGGCCCAATTCCCTATTCATCGGTCCGACTATCGATTAATCGACCTAATTGAATATTAAAAAGATTCAACTTTCAAACTATAAAAATAGTTTTCGGGCTTTACAAGAAGCCCAAATGAATCAGTTGAATAAAAAATGACACAAAATTAAGCTTACCGCGTGTCGAACCCAACACTAGCCACTGGAGCTGGCGAGTTATCATTGTTCATGTACGCAGAACAAACAATATAAAGGATTATCCCAGGAAGAATCTTCCATTGTTGTCCATGAGGATCTGAAACAGTAATGTCAAAAAAATGTAATTTTAAGGCTAATTTGTAGATTTTAAACGGTAATGTCCAAAAGCTTCATTTACTTACCATAAGCATCAGTACAATCCAAAAAAACTTCATAATCCAAAATAGTTCATTACAAGAGTACCTAAAACCTTGCCGATGCCAAAGAAGTGTACCTAAAACCTTTTAAAAACAACAAATCACCTATCAAGAGTTCCTAAAAACACACAGAAACCTAAAAACCAAGAACCATTACATACATCCCTATCCAACTACTCAAAAGCAGAATATTGAGTCGGTTGGCTTGCTTGGCTCGGTCTTTCTCCACTGTCCAACACCATTGTGTCTTCCATTCCATCTTTGCTTTGAGTCTTCGCCTTCTTTGGCTTCTGAGGCTTGTAAGGAACACTTCCATTTTTTCATTTGAGTGAATTATGTCCAACAACACCACATCTGTAGCATTGCATTGTTCTTCCATGGTTGGTCACCTTCTTTCTCCTTTTTGGTGACTCGTTAACTCCCTTCTTTCTCTTTTCTGGCAGTTTATTCTGATCTTTAGAGGGCTCTCTTGGTGGTGCTGTTAGCGCTGATTCACCTCATATTTTCTAAAATTTTATATTATTCATTGCCTTAATGGTATGACTATACTGCGCCACCCATTTGCTAGTCAAATACCAATATGAAATGTAGTCTTCTGACTTAAGATTCCTTACCAAGACAACCTTCAAAGCGTGTCTACACGGTATACCTGTCAAGTACCACCTTCGACAAGTACATGTCTTCAGCCGCATATGAACCTTCTGGGCAATCTCGTTCTCAAGCACCTCATACAGCCCATTAGATCGAGCTAGGAATCAGCACACCACAATTCTTCCTCTCTTTCTCTTCTACAGCCATGATCTTATTAACTTTCAGACTGTGTCTCTTATTCCATCTCTCAGCCTTTTCTTTTCTAAGTGCAATTCTCGACATTGTTTGCCTCCTCATAGTCTTTAACATCTCTACCAAAGGCATTGCACATGCTTTCTCAATAGTATTGTTATAAGACTCTGAAAAGTTGTTAAGTGCATCCTCACAACAAGATCTGGTTCTAAAGAATGCACGGCTACAACTTTTGGGATTTATTTGTTTGAAAGCCTCAAACACATCAACATCATATGCCTTCAACTTCTTCATGCCCGCATCAAATTCAGCCTCATTATAGCTATGGACAATCTCCCAAAACAATGCTTCAAATTCTGATAAATATGTCTTGCACACATTCGGTGTTCTACTTTAGGCAATTGTTGCTCCACAGATATTAATAATTCCTTAAACATAAAGCAAAATATTAAATTTTGCATATCTAAAATCAGTGCCAACCCAATCATTATATCAATAACATAAATGTAAAGCTTTGCTAACCTTTTGCCTATCTGAAAGCTGTGTAAATCCATCACCATTACCAAGTTTTAGATCGCCTTTCAGCTTCTGAATGAACCACAACTAACTCTCCATGTTCTCAACTTGCACACAAGCCCATGCGATGGGGTAAATTTGGTTGTTAGCATCTCTTCCAATAGCAGGAAGCAGCTGACCTTTGGTATCATATTTCAAGAAACATCCATCAATACCAAAAATAGGCCGGCATTGCGTTAACCAAGCTTCCCTTAGTGCAACAAATCACATGTAAATCCTATCAAACACTTCAAGTACACCATCTTTTACAGCTGTTTGCAGGTCAATAGTAGACCCTATATTTGACCTAACAAGAAATAAACATAAATATGTATTAGTAAACATGAGTATGTGTTAAAAACCAGAGTACAAACAAGCAACTTACTTAAGTATTTCGAGCTTGTAGTCCTTTATCCTTGCAAATTGCTCATCGTATTCAGCTTGTATGAGACCCAACGCTTTTTTCCTTGCCTTTCGACACTGATTATCTGTAGCCAGCAGGTTATAACATCCTTCTATTTGATCTTGAATGGCTTTTGGCTTCATACTAGGCTGATTCCTGATATCGTTAAGTATCAGCTTTACAATAACACCTTCAGATAATAACCTACAACGACCATCCTTGTTGCAAGTATGCTCATCATGGAATGTTTTCACCATCCATTAACTCACTGATTTCTCAAAAGAACAATAGATTTTCCATGGGCAAGGTTTTTCACTGAGAGCCGCACATCGAGCCTCACACTTAATCGCCCCAGAATTCGTCATCTTAACATTCCAACCACCCATTAGGGCGTATTCTAAAACAGACTCCTTGAAATCTTCAGCACTTACAAATACTTGCCTAATTGCTAATTCACCACTTCCTCTCTTTCATCACTCATAATATATGCGCTCTTCTTCTTCTTCTTCTTCCTCACCATCAGATGGAGGAGGCGTGTATACCATGTCACCATCAACCTCATCATCATCATCTACAATGTTAGCAACTAAATGTTCAACATGAGACTCTTCAGCACACACCTCACGATCCTCATCAACAGACCCATCATTGATGTTATCATTAACCTCATCACCACCCTCATCACGATCTCTCTCCAGGAATATATCAATACATTTTCTCTGAATGGCCGCTTAACACATCTTTTCAAAATTTCCACTACTAACACATAATATTTTCAGCTTTAAAAGGTTCTCATATGGACATTTATACCAGATTCTTTGCCGATACAGTGCCGCACTCAATGCATTCCCCAAGCCAGAAAACAAAGCATGTGGTTCAGATTGAAGTAATGTTTTGCTTCCTCTAACATAAGCCACAAACTGATCTTTTTTTGTTTCAAAACGTCCACCGTGGGAGACATTAAAACAAGCATTTAAATCATTGAAATTTCACAAAAAAAATAAGAAATTCGTCAATATACATTTCATTGAATACTTGGAATGCATAAAATTTACAAACTTTCTACACATACAAATCTTAACTGAATGGAAATATAGTCGGTGTAACTATCTTCAAATCATCACATAATCGAAATATATACAAAAAGCTTAAGATTTGTATGTTTTCTTTAAAAAACCCGAAACCACTATTTACCTCATTTTCGAAGGATTTTGACACCTTTAGTTTCGATTCCGATGTGCCAAACACAATTCAATCTCCCTCTTCCTCGAAATGAAAACAACGAACCGCAATGATAACTCGCCAGCTCTAGTGGTTATTTGAGCGTTGATAATCTTTGGAACCCTAGGTTCGACGTGAGGTAAGCTCAATTTTGTTTTTTATTCAAAGATACTACGTCATTTTGTAAGAGTAAGTTGACTCAACTCACACCGGTTCATGTCAGCTTGCTACTGACACGTTGTCGGTCACATGTATTGTAAAGCCTTTTCATTTAACTTCAGGTATCGAATTCAAAATTTAATTTAGTTTAGGTATCGTTTAGCACAGTCAAATAGTTTGGGTATTGATTAGACGATATGGGCTTAGTTCAGGTATCATCAGCCGTTTTCCGTTAATATGTAAGTAACACCTACTATATTCAAGCTTTCTTCTTCTTTTTTTTTGAAAAAGTTTTTTTTTTCTTTTTCAACCAATCACTTCTTCGCCATGTACTCTTCTTCTCAACCTACACTAAATTAATCATATATATCCACCATATCATAAGCACTTTCTCCTCCATATACATTATACATGCCAGAATAATGGTGAACATAAAATAATAAAAATATACACAATCTCAGTTATTTAGCATTTCATTTATATTAAGCTAATCTATTACAATAAAGTTGAATTTTGTCTCTTCTCCTGCTGCCACCTCAGTGAAGGAGGTTCCAAAATGTGACACGTGTCATCTCATTGTTTATTCATCGCACGCTTTTGTTTATGTTAATGGACCAAGTGTTGTATTTTGTAAGTTATTGGGCTTTTATATATTTTTTTTCATTTAAAATCATATGTTTATAGGGTTTCCACCTTTTAGACGTTGGAGATGCAGAGCAGAGCCGTAAGATCTCGACGCCTCCGACCAACTCCTCTGTAACGGCTGCAGTTTCATTTACTTTCTACTTCAATTCACCATTTATGTTTCTCAGTTACGGCATTAAATATACTCTTTCCACTACGTCGTATTCAATATCCCTACTCTTTCTCAATAGTTACTGAAGAAATTTGTATCTATAAGTAAGGACGTATTCCTCCGTGAAACTCAATCCTCCTGCTACTCTGAAACAGCCACCTTGAACCTTTTGTATCCGATTTGAAAGCCAATTCTTGCGCCAACACCTTTGAAGCCCGACTTTTTGGGTTTACCTGCTCGTCATCAAAGAAGATAATTCCGATGAACAAATGAAATTTATTGTTTTTCACAAACAGCCAAAGCTTATCCACGGCTCTGTGAACGCGCACATGCTTAACACCTTCAAACACATGTGAGGGTTCAATCTTCTCGATTAAAAGGTTTGACATCATACAAATTAACAATAACTCTGTGACTCACCTCTTTCCATAAGCTTCAGTGACTTACTGCTTTGTTGAGATACTTTATCATGAAGATCGTTTTTGAAGGTTAAGATCCGATGTATTTATCTGTACAAAGACAGAGATTGGTGAAGCTTGAATGGAAATTAAGAAAAGAAGAGAGTCATTATAGAGAAAGGGAAACTTAGAAAGACTTTATTCTTACTATTTTTGAGTGAGAACTATGGAAAAGAAAAGATGAATAAGAATTTTGTTTTTTTAGTCTTAATTCTGAAATTAGAGAGTAATTGAAGTTTTAGGAAAAATGTTGAAAAGCCTAGAAAAGTAAGGAGAGAGTCCAACGACAGAAGCAAGATGATGGAAGAAAAGAAGAGTGGTGACATGTTCAAACATGTGCACTCACGTGTCCTGTTTACCCACTCCATACTTTTCTTCTTCATTATTAGAGAGAAATGCTAATAGTTGATCAAAAAAGAAGAGAAATGATAATAATAATTATTTATATTTCTACTTTTGTCTTTTTCTATGTGACTTTTGGGTATTTATAGAAATATTTTCTACAATAGTCTATTTATATTACTCTAACATTTCACCAATTAAATCTGATTTGATTTTAATAAAAATATATATATTCAATTAATGACAAGTTTCTATAAATACAGGAAGGCATGTGTTAAAACCAGAGTTTAAATATTGGCTCAGGCGTGGATGTGTGGGCAAAACAATCGAACCAACTGAACTGAAACCGATCCAAACCAAACCAAAGTCTATTATTAAATAGTTCGATTTAAGATTTTTCCAACCTGAACCAACCAATCCAAATCGAACCAAGTTAAACCGAACTGATAACCCAATATTTTTTTATTATTATTTGAATTAAACATACTAACAATATACAATATACCAAAATCCTAAGACTAAAGTCACTGTTAACTTTATTAACAATTTTTTAATTTTTTTTGTATAGTTTAGTTAACTTTGGTTTGATTGTGTTCTTGTAAACTCGTTATGGTTTTTATGGTTTTTGTTTCAGTTTTTTATTAGATTTAATTTACATAGTTTATTTTAAAAGACATTATTAACGACGTTTTTTAAATTTCTATTATGTTGGTTAACTTTGATTTCATTGTTTTCTTATAAACCTTATGGGGTTTTTAAAATGTTTTTCGTTTAGTTTTACATTGGATTTAGTTTACATAATTTGTTTTTTTTTCATAATCACTAACATGATGATTTCGTGACAATGCATTTATGTTTTAAAACATGATCTCTCTTAAAAGAACCAAACTAGGGGAACCTGATTGAACCGAACTGAAACACAAATCAAGTCGAATACAAACAAGACCGAAACACAAATCAAGCCGAATACAAACCGAACCAAAACCGATCCAAACCAAACTAATTATAGCTTACTTCGGTTGGAAATTTTTTTGAACCAAATTAACCAAAATGAACCGAACCCAAACCGAACCGATAAAATAACCAAAGTGTCCACCCATACAGAGGAGAGAGGAACAAAGAAAGTGATTTTGTACCTGGAAAATGGACAACATTCAAGGTATTGACTCTGTTAGCCTCCAAAACGAAACCAACTTATCTATGCAAATTGATCTTTTACCTGCACACACATATACATATATATACTCGCATGTTGTGTTCCAAAAAAATAAAAAATCTTTGATGCATCTTCTACTTATTCCTTTGAGGTTTTTGTCGACGAAGATGAATGTATTAAATTAGTTGACAAATTTTAAATGTTTACGCATAAAGTGAGATGTTTCGTTTCTGAATTTAAATTATGAAAATTCAGTAAAGCAAGAAGAATTTCCATCGTCATCCTATGCCGCCAGTGATGGTCATGACCCATGAGATTAAGAAGTAATAATAAAATCCATGCTTTGTTGATTCATGAAGACAATCATACTCAATTGGTGTACAAACATATTTTTTAAAATGTTATAAGATTTCACATATATTTTTTCCTCTTATTATTTGGCCAAATATACATATAAATACAGTATTTAATAGTCTATATATATTTATAATCAATGAAATATTTTTGAAATCAAATTAATTTTAATTTTTAAATCATAAAAATTAGATATACTAATATCTTTATATTTTAATTTTTTAAAATTATCTTTATTTATAAAAAAACAATCTATCATTATTATGAGAAAAAATTAATTTATGTTATATGTTACTCTCACTTTAAATTTCAATTTTTTGTTTAGTAGAAAATGTCAACCCCTTCAAACCACATCAAACGATGAAGTTGTGTTTTATTTAGCCACATAAACATAACAAAATTGTATTAAAATAGTTAAATGAAACACTATGAAAATGAATGTGCCATTAAATGGAAACTATACTTTTTTTTTGTTCACCTATGAGAGAGCATGTAAACTAAACATTTTACACATAACCAATTATCAATTAGATAAAAATGAATCCGAGACAATCCGAACAATACCAACATATCAAACAAGTTCTTGTGCTTCAACAGTCGTCCGAATATATGGCACATAGTAACAAAACACAGCCCCACAACCATTTAACCAAAAAACCATTACATTATTCAATCAGCAGCCTATGCAAAATTAATATGTATTTTTGAACACTAACATACAATAATATATAAACTCATACATAAATGGCAAACGAACACTACTTCACGCTTATGCACAGTAGTAACATACTAAGAATAGACAATTGAATAGGCACAACTTCAATATACTCCACCAGTTGCATTTAAATTATCTGCCTTACAAAAGTATAAAAAATGGCTACGGCAACAGCACAAATTATACAACCTTACAAAAATATAATTGGTCGAACATCATTCCAACTTTTCTCTTCAGATCAACTTACTATCCACTAACTTAAAAATCATAAGTTATTGCGTACATAAGTTTTTTTTTTTCTGAAAAAGGGCTTTTGCGTACATAAGTTAAAACCACCTGTTGACAAAAAAAACAAAAGTTAAAACCACCTAAGTACAATGATATACCATGGATTTTACCTATTTATAGTTATGGTATATAAGTGTTTTAAGATATATTTATCATGTTTTAGAGTCTTTTCAAAGCAATTACAGGTTCAGTACTTGATAGAAGGAAATGATGCTTTTGGGACATTTTGGTGTACTTTTACGCATAGAGAATCGATCGACGCTTGAAGAGCAACATCGATCGACCAGTGCCAATTATAATCGATCGACAGACTCTCAGCTCCATCGATCGATATTGGATCACTCGAGGATTAATAACGAAATTAGAAGACTTCAGTTCCAAAAAGTTTATTAATTGCAACCTAAGCCCTTAGCCGTCGGTGAGGCTATATGTACTAAGGTTTTGTATCATTTTAGAGGCAGACTGGCCTATACCTAGTTTAGAGAAGAAGCAATTTGGCTACCATTAGAAGATCTTAGGATTGGAGAGATAGATCTGAGACTGCATAACAAAGAAGATCTTGAACTCCTTCATTTCTATTACTCTTACTTGCTGTGTTCAATATTTCATTTGAGTTTTATTCAAACCATCATGACTTTGTCTCTTATGAATATGTATGAGTAAACCTAATTGTTAGATTTAGGTTTCTCATAAAGGTTGAAAGTATGTGCTGCTAATAAGACTGTTATAAAGGTGTTTTGATTGTTCTTTCATACTTGTTGAGCTTAGTGCTAAAATTAGGATTGATCACCCTCATTTTAGATCTTGGGATTAATTGAGATAACCAACTGTTACCCTCAATACCTGAAATAGCCAGCATGATCTAACTGACTAGATAACAACGAGAGTTGGTCTAAAAGGTTAGAGAACAGCTTCAAACCCGCTTGCAAGGCTTGCTAGAAGAACCGTCGATCGACGCAACTATCGTTGTGTCGATCGATTGTTTGAAAGGTGTATCGAACGATATGCATCAAGTCACATCGATCGACTCTTTCTCGTGATCAAAAGACGACAGTTGAGATCCGAGATCTAGTAAAGAAAACTCATCTGGTTTTATCATTGTTTGAGTTCAAAAACCGTCAAACCCTTTAGTCTAAACTAAGTTGCATGCATTTCATACCTGAGAATTTGCCTAAGTCTAGCTGTTTTCCCATCCTTAAAACAACTTAAACTTAAACCGCCGAACAATTACCTTGTTCGACTCATCATTTACTGCTTTTAAACAAATAAACCTCTTAGTCTATCTTTATTTCTAATACCGTAGATCTGTTGAATAATCCTAGAGTCCTTGTGGATTCGATCCCTAAGTACTGCATCTGAACCTCTAAATTTGAGAAAGCAATTCACTTGTAGGGTAATTTGAGTGATATCATACAACACAAGTATCACACCAATGATGACCACCATTTCAGCCCCACAAAATATGGGACTTAATTCTCAGTATAAACATTATCAACATCAACGCATACCAAATACATGGTTAAACAATTATCATATACTTCTGCACGTAACGCGGATACACCACTAGTAAGTCATATTTTAAGACAATAAGTTATGTGATGTCTTATAAAATAATTCAGTTTCATATTTTGTGTTTCATTTTTTATAAGAACAACTAAAACTAAATTTCACATATACTGCAAATAACTAAAGTGTTTTTCAAAATAAAACAAATTATTTATAATAAATGAAATATCACATTAAATAAGAATAGAAATATGATTAAATATTACAATCTATATTTTGTAAATATAGATCAAAATGTGCTAAAAAAAGCTACAATTAGTACGTGGACTAAAAATGTTACAATCTATATTATTTTGCAAAGTGTGACCCATTTAAAAAACATATCTTACAATACGCCTGGGCATTCGGGGTCCCAATCGGGTTTCGGTTTTGTCCAATCGGGTCTCGGTTTTTCGGGTTTATCAAAATCAGCCCCATTCGGATTATATAAAAATTCGGTTTGGGACCGGTTCGGGTTTTATCGGGTTCGGATCGGGGTTAGTAAATCTTCAAAGAACCGGTACAACCCGGTGTACTTTCGGGTTTTGGGTTCCAACCGGTTCTTCGGTTTTAAAGTACTTGATTTATACCTATTTTGTAACCAAAACATAAGTAAAATCGGTTCTTCGGGTTTAAAGTACTTGATTTGTACCTATTTTGTAACCAAAACATAAGTAAAATCGATTCAGAAATAAGAAAAAAACATCAAACATGATCATTCAAAGTCAAACGAAAGGTATACGTTGTTATTGATAGAAAGAAAACCAATAAATGAAATCATAAAACGAAAAATTAAGTTATCATGAAATGAAAAAATTATTCAATGAAAATAAAACCAAAAACTAAAAATTTCAAGCCTCAACCGCCACTTTCAACCATCAACCTTCATGTAGTAGATAGTTATTGTAGATGTTTAATAATATCTTAGTGTATTTTGGCTACATATCAGGAATTGAGATCATGTTTGGTACAAGTTCTTTTTTGGCATTTTGAATGTTTCGGGTTCTATCGGATATCCATTTAATTTCGGGTTCGGTTCGGATAATACCCATAACCCGAAATACCATAAAACAAGATCCATTCGGTATTTATGTCGGGTTCGGATCGGTTCGGATTCATTTTCATCAAATCGGGTTCGGTTCGAATTTTCGGGTTCAGTTTATTTGCCCAGCCCTATCTTACAATATGCACAAACTATGGCAACAACCTAAAATATGAAAAATCAATTTTTTGGTATGAATGTTAAGATTTGGAAAATCAATTTAAACTTAACTTCCACGTTTAGTGGAAGATATTCGCCTTGATTTACTCATATTTTAACATCTTTTGTAGATGGTGCAATCGATTTAATATCTGTTACAATAGGAATTTTCCAGCAAAATCAACTTCATATCTTCCATATATATATTAGGTGTGTTATGAAGAACTAAAGTCCATACTTCTTATATTGTTTGTGGCCCATTTCAATTATCCAAAAAAAAATGTGCAAATATCTAAATTTTGTTACAATTTTTTAAACCATTTATAACATATCTAAAATATATAAGTGTACAAATTATTACGTCTTTTTAAATATTTGTAACTGATTGATAATTTGATCGAAAATGGTGTAAATGTTAATAACACATTTAAATCATACAATAACACATTAAAAGATTGTTTATATAAATTTGACCCGATCCGGTATATTAATACATAGATTCTATTTCTATAGTATATTTACATAGCTGATCCAACATACATTCAATAAGAAAAATATACAACACAATACAGTAACAAAATATATGGTATAGGCAATAAACTAAAGCTAAGCAAGTAGAACCATTAAATTTGCATTTGTTTTGCAATGTATATACATCGTAAAACAAACACCCATGCAGATGCACATATCAAGGTCTAGTATACTATTATTTTAATAACATAAGTATGTAGATTAAAGCTTAAAAATAGTATCTGGAGCATCTCCAATGTAAAATTTCATTTTTTCTTCAAAATTGAGTAACTCTATAATGAAGTTGACTTTACTCCAATCCTACTCTGTTTTTGGAGTGAAAAATGAAGTAAGGAACAAAAACTAAAATGATTACTCCGTTTATAAAGTAAATCTAAAAGTGTACTCCAATATGGAATAGAAAATAGAATGTGGCTGTAGCATCTCTTATTTCAAACTCTATTTTGGAATAAATTATGGAGTGGAGGTTGGAGATGCTCTTATTACCAATTAACATATTTTATTCAAAAATCAAATCTGGACTTTTCGGCGCGGATTAAATCTAGTACTCTTTACAAATAATTTACTAACATAAACAATTATTTTAAAAATACTTTTAAAACTATAAAATAGTTATAAATTTTTATTTTAAATCCTAAATTCTAGATTTAAAACACTAATCTCACCCAAAAACTGAATCCTAATTCCTAACTTTTTAGCCCACGATATATGTTTTTACTCTTTAATGAAAACTATTTTTTACTTTTTATTTATTTGCTATTTTTGGAACATAAACATATTTTGAAGCTATCCTAAGGTATTATTATTTATGTAAATATAGGAATATTAAGAGACTTGTCATTTAACACATATTAAATTTTGATCCACATTTTCAAAACGCAGATATTTCTGTTGATCATTTTGATAAATTTGCATGAATTTATAATTTTTTTATTAGAAAACAAATAATTTTAAAGTTGTTCTATTATATTTTTTGAATTTCAAGTAGTTTTTCCATACCGACCCAGACTCGTGGTCGAATAGATAAACCCGAAGATCGGTATATAACTGATTCCATATAGCATATGTTAACATATTTAATTTTTAATATTATTAATTTCCTAAATTTATCTAAAGTTCTGTTTAAATATCCATATATGAGAATCAAAATATAATAATTTTGTACTTAGACCCGTCTTCCATTATTTTAACTAATTTTTAAGGTTTTAAACGTGGATATAATTTTTAATATAAATATTTTGCTAAAGGAACATAATTTTGTTCTGGCAAATTCTCAAAAAAAATGTTATTGATATATTAAGTTAAATGATTCTATACTCATTAACAGATTGTTTGTTAAGATATTTGATTATGCACATGCAGGCATAATCTTTTTATGAATACTTATTAGTTTATGTCTTATTAATCTAAAATCAGCACAATAAATTATTATTTATATTTTTTAACTTTTAAATCAAACATCGAAGTATTTATATATGTCAAATATTTTTTCATCAAAATATATACTTATGATTGTGTTAATTATTTTAAAATATTCATCTTTTAGAAATAGTTTAGAAAATATCTTTATATAACTTTTTTTGCTTGAGTAATATTTAATTATAAATTGTTTTGTATCTTATTTTTTAAAAAAATTTATCATAAAAATATTTTTTTTAGATAGCAACACAAGATATATATAATTATCTTATTTTTTAAATATGTTTTTGATAATTTTATTATATTATTTTATAATCAATTTTTTAATATTTAATATAACATATAAATTTAAAATTATTAAAATAAAATTCGTTAAGGGTATTGTTTAAATTAATAAATTAGTGAATCAATTAGAAACTAATAATAAATCAATAACCTAGCTAAAAGTCTAAAACCTAATAAAAATATGACAAACAAAAAAAACTAACTAAATATTTAATATAGCATAATAAATTTAATATTGTTAAAATGAAATTTGTTTTAATTATATATAAGGTTCTTTTTTTTGTCGACAACATTACAGATTTATATTGACTCTGTAAACCACACCGGGAGATGTTGATCCATGTGAACGACGAAAAACGTTTATATATATGGTTCATTAAGGGTATTTTTTAAAATTAATAAATTAGCGACTGCGCTAAAAACTAATAATAAATCAATGATTTAGCTAAAACTTAATAAAAACATGACAAATAAAAAAATTACTTAAAATTATGGAGAAGATAACAAATCAGCAAATAATACTAATAGTATTTGGACATATTATAATACCAAATTTACGTAATGAATTTTCATTTTTAAATATTTTAAACTTAATAGATTTTTCATTATTATTGTTGATAAAAATATAGATAGCGTTTAGTTTTGAATTTATCAAAAAAAATCTAAACGGTAGAACAATAATATTTTCAAAAATTATTATATAATGTGAGTACATTTTTAGGAAATTGTTGTAAATAGTGGTACATTTTGAAAAGAAAATTATATAAAAAAAAATAGGAGTAGCATCGCTTAGAGTTTAACAAGAAAAAACAGAGAGAAATGAACGTCCTGAAAATGTTGAGAACACAGTAACTGTACAGTGCATTAAAACTAGAAGATTGTCAAAGGGGTGCAAACGAAAAAAGAGGAATGAAGAAATACAGCTACTCACTCAACTTTACCTTCGCATAAAGATATGGAAAGTAAGCAAAAATAACTATGGCTTTCAGACGAAGTAATACCTTAGTCTTCATCCTCGGTCTCTTCATCGTCATCCTCTTCATTGTTTCCCCCAAACCTCCAGCCATCATCCACGTTCTCTCTATCTTCTTCCGTCTCCTCACTATCTTCTTCCTCTTCTTCTCTTTCTCCTTCATACGTTTCTTTTACTTGCCATGGTTTTTTGACCATCCTTGCTTTGGCCGGTGAAGAGGTTGAGCCTTTCTTTCCAGCTTTGGCTGGTGGTGTCCTCATGTTTGGCTTAGCTCTGCTCTGTTGTTTATTATGCGGCTGGCTTTTCCCGTTGCTAGCGTGCTTCCTGTAAAAATCTTGGTCACTGCCTTCTTCCAGCTCGTGCTTGTTGGGTGTGGGGTTCTCTGCGTTCTCTTCTGTTAAATGCCCTGGATGCTCTCTCTTCAAGTGGAGTTTAAGCTTGTACTCATGTATGTAAGCCTTCTCACACCCTTCGTAAGGGCATGCATATGGCCGTTCCGAAGATGCTGAGCCATAAACCGTTGCAGGTGTTTTGGGAGTCCTTGATACTTTCTCTGCCGGTGGCATGTATTTAGGCGTCTCTCCAGCAGCATTCTGTCAATACGGTTGTGACAATTGAAAGAGAGAGATCAGTCCTAAGATGCACACAAAGATAGACAAATAAGCCATACTTTTAATGCTTACAAAGATGTACACATGGAAGAAGAATCTACGCATTTGTTCTAGCTATACATTGCAACGTCACTCTGAGTATGAACAGTTAAAGCTTCGGAGACCGAATCATTGAGCCTTAATAATAGAGAGAGAACAGTTCTAAGACGCTAACAAAGGGATAAATAAAGGGTGCCTTTCTCTAGCTATGCATCGTCACAAGCACATTTTGAGTATCAAAACAGTGAACAGTTCTAACACCAAAATCATTGTGTCTAAAGAACTGCTAGTTTCAACCTATTTTAATAATAGTGGACACCACAAGACGGTTGCAAATAATATCAATTAGAGTTATATGCACCAGAAATAAAGATAGCAATAGCATAGCAGAGTAACGTGCTTCCTTCAAGTGAGATAACTAAACCCTTAACAACATTAGCTAAAGGCCAACCTCTAGGAAAGAGAATGTAAACCTATTCTGATAGATTTTCAGGCTAAGGAAGGCTCTGTCTACGTGCACAAGGCACACATAATTCAAGGAAAAGAATATGAGAAATGAAAAACCTTTTCATGGTAGGCAGCAACATGGTTCTTAAGCTTGTATTCATGAGCATATCTTTTTCCACACCCAGAGTAGGGACATATGTGATAGTTTTCTTGTGAATGAGTCTTCATGTGAGATCTGAGGTTAAAATCCAAGGAGAATGCCTGTTCCAATCATCTAAAGTTACAATAGTACAAGGTAAAACGTCCTAATAGCATTTATACATGCAAAAAAAAAACAAAATCAGCTAATAAAAGAGAGTAAAAGGAATCTAGAACCTTGCCACAGCCTTCATAAGTGCAAACAAAGTCCCTAGCCCCAGTATGAATGAGCCAGTGTCTCTTCAGCTTGGAACTATCCAGAAATTTCTATTACAGAAGACAGAAGAAGAGTGAATCAGTTAAGCAGGTCGAGGGAACACGTTTAAGGTTATTATTACAATAATACTACCTTGTCGCATCCAGGGTAATCACAAACATACTGCCTTTCACCATGGATGTGGGAATGCTTCCGCAAGGCACTAACATCAAAGAACATCTTTCCACAACCCTCGTAACTGCAGAGAAATAAAATCTCAGAAGTGGGTTCGGGCTCAGGGTCTGGAACATCAGTAGTAGGCTCTTTCTCTGTTTCTTTCAGTCTCCTCACCGTTTCCTCTGTTACCAACAAACCAAATACAATTCAGAATAATCACAATCTGAAAGTAGATCAAGTAAGTATCCAACACCCAGAGTAATCTCTGTTACCTGTGACCCATTTGCGAAGAAAACACTTTCCACCTGTAGCAACAATATCTTGTGGAACCCTGAAGAAAGGACAATTATTTATCCTCGATTACATAATATATGTAAAGAGGCGAGGAAAAGATATTTTTCGAATTTTACCACTCCTTGACCCACTTAACAGCAGGAGCCTTGGATTTGAGGATTGGGCGTCTTTCGAAGGGGTTTTGATAAGGATACTGCTCCATCGAAGGTTGAGTTTTGGAATTGGTGATTATTAGGGTTTACAGTCTCCGTGGAAGAAAACGATAGACCATCTTTCACCTATAATACTTTTTTTTTTTTTTTTTGCCAATGGAGCCCCGATTCGATTCCTCTCCTCTTTCCAACTCGAAAGATAGGTAAATCAAGGGTTACTTTACTTCTCTCCGATTTGGAAATTGATTTTTTTTTTCATAAACAGATTTCTGCAAATATACAAAAATAAATAAATAGCCTTTTCTTTACATGTTTGGTTTGGAAATTAGTTTTAGAGCAATTGCACTATATAACATAAAAAAAAACATAAAAACTTATTTTATTAAGTATATTAAAAAGTTTTATGCGACATACATAGTAATAAAAAAAATTTAAAACATATTTTTCTTAAAGTAAAAAAAGTAATTTTAATTTTTCTAAGTTATATCTTTTTTTATCAATTTTAATTTTTAGTTTCAAATTTCGTTAAACTTATATTATAAAAATAAATTTTATTTATTATATAGTGTATTTATGATTATGTTTATTTTAATATGTATATATATTTGAATGTATATACATATTTTTTTATTCTAGTTAAAGCATATTTATTTATTTATTAAATTAATAAAATATGAATTATATTATAAACAAATTTATTAATTAACTCAACAAGTTGACTAAAATTTGTTCAACAGACATATTTTATGGTGATCATAGAAGAATAAATTCACTAGTTTGAAATTTGATTTCTTTTTATACCAATTAATGAATTAAAGCATAACTTGAACACTTAACTAACAAATATTTTCATAATTAATTTTCAAAATGTAAAAATTACATATTTTTATTTAATTTTCAATTCTAAGCTAACGTAAAAAATTATATACTTATAGTTATTTTATTAATTTAAATTTTTCATTAATGGTGATACATATAAGTTATTGTTATATTTGGAACATTTTATCAAAAATGTAAAATTTCATAAATGCAATTTAACATGTTATAATAAGAATTAAGACATGTAGGTTTCTAGTACTGAGCCTGGAGCTTCTCTCTCCTCTCTTAGAGAGAGGTTTTTCTCGAGAAAGCTCTATACCTCTTACCAGACTCAAATCTTTCATAGGATAGAGCTTAGTTAGAGAGGGAGAGAGCTATGTTTTGTTGTAAATCTTTTCTTTCACTCGGCGAATTCTCCTTTCCGATTGCGGAATTATCTTCTTCGCAGTGGCGATTTTGATGTGGTTTTCAACCAAATCCGAGTTGATCCACACGTTTAAACTTTCTCGGATTAGGAGTTGAAGGTTTTTTTTGTTGTGTGTGTACTTAAAGCTTCATCTCTCTGTTTTAAGCTGAAATTCCGACTGTTTTCTTAGAGTTTCGTTTCTCTTCGTTAGTTATCCTCTATTTTCACTTTCTTAAGATATCAATCTTTGCGTTTATAATCTTGGCAAAGTCTTCGCAAGAAGTGAAAAAGGGAGCTTTGCATGTTTGCTTGGCGGTTTACTTCAGTTGAAGAAAAGTCAAAGTTTGTTTTATAAACAAGTGTTTTGACAAAGACTGTTTGCTGAATCGTTCATGGTGGCTTGGTAATTTCAACATCTGATGAAGAGAGTGAAATTCAAGGAAAGCATAGGCGATCTGAGAGATTGAAGCGTACAAATGGATTCAAAGTTGGTTTGCTGGCTAAATTGTTTCTATCCACCACCGGAAGTTTCTTGCATACGGCGGATCCGGTGAAGAAGCAGCACCATCCCTTTGCGTGACACGTAATCTTTATCTTTACTCAGCAGAAAGCACGTGGAGTACAGCTCTAAAGACATCCTTATCTCTAATCTTTTAATGTTGGGTTTAGTTTGCGGTAATTTTGTAAGGGTTTAGCTTTGATCCATTTGTATCAATATCAGCCCATGGACTTTTTAATACAAATGTTGACAAAAAAAAAAAAAAAAAAAAAAAAACATGTAATCATTGTCAATTTTTCTAATGAAATAAATTTGGTAATGACACATAAGCAAAATTAAAACAAAATAAAAACATTTTAAAAATAATGTCTAGCTGATGAAAATGAGTTCGAAGATCAATGTGCATTTTTCTATAACCCAATATTTCCCTACTCCGTATAGATAGATATGAGTCTATACCTCTTTAGCCATTATTTTCTCTCTTTTTTTCTTTCGTTTTTTTTCTCTCTTTTTTTTTTATGATTTGATCATACTTTGTTTCTTCCCTGAATAAATAACTAGTTTTTTTCTTTGTGAATGATCTCATTCAATCATATAAACCCTAATTTTCTCAATGTTTTTGGTAAGAATCCAATATCTCTCATGTTTTTGATTCATTTTTATTTTGGAGTTTGATTTATCTATCTTTCAGGAATTGGAAAAATCTATAAAATCATCTAGTGTTTAAGCGTCTTCACAAAATGTTCAATTTATTTTATCCACTGAGATGTTTGTTCTTGTTTCGGTTCATACTTCAAATCAATTTTTTTTTCCTTGTTTCTGGTGACATATGGCCACCAACTGTTGTTGTTTTTTGTTTAAAAGAGAGAAGGCGGATAATTTTATGAAACGTACCCATTAACATACGGAGGATAATACGTAGGTCCGGGCAGAGCCGGTCCTAGAAATTTAAAGACTAGAAGCAAAGAAAAAAATTTGACCACTTCTTAGAAGGAAAAAAAAAAAGAAAAAGTTAAAATGCCGAGAGCATTATTCGAACCTCGGTTGTTTGAAAAAGCAATGTCTAGCAATTACCGCTACACTAAAAGAAACATACTGGGAATTGTGGTCAAAAATAATTAATAAAACAAAAGGCTTGAAGCAAGTGCTTCTTTTGCTTCTACCAAGGGCCAGCTCTGGGTCCGGGCATGAAACCCTTCATCGGTCTAAAAGGCCACCTTCTTCAGAATTGTCTCATTCGAGGGACGTTAGTTCTCTTTGCTGATACCTGAAAAAAATGCATTTAAAAGCAAGTATGAGAATAATAAATCTTTAGCTATGCAAAAATGTAACTACAACACTTGACTGCACCTCATGCAGTTATAACTCGTTCAAAATAAGTGAATTCTTAACAGCATCTTTTTCCACGAATTCGACATAGGACAAATCTTTGGGTTGGCCAAACTTATTTAATTCATAGGTAAATCAGGTAAGTCGAAGTGATGACTCTTCAATGTTAACTGCAATCTCCTGTTTGACTTTCTCGATTTTGACGAGCTTCTCAATTTCGTCCGAGTGAGAAATATACATCAGAGCCCACTACAACAAATATGGCTGCTTTTCATAGCATACGGTTAACGCTATTATATGGTTTTTATAGCGGTTTTATAAATGCTATTATAGTTGACGCTATAATAGGGTACCTATATACAATAGCGTTTTGAAATGATGTTATTGTAGAGGGACCTATAATAGCGTTACAGTTATGCTGTATTAATGCAATTTATGACACATTACTCGTGTTATAGGAAATTATATAACAGCTGTTCTCTAACGCTATTCTAATTATATTTATGACACGTTATTCGTGTTATAGGAAATTATATAACAACTGTTCTTTTTTGCTGTTTTAAACTTAATAATAACATCTAGTTCGTGTTATATAGAATTGTATAATAACATTTTTTTGTTGTTATGTATATTTGTAAAATAGCTATATTATGTAGCCATGAATTACGTTGTTGTAGCTCTGCATAGATGCTATTTGGTGATGTGGTTTTGATTTATGTATATATGAATTGTAGCTTCTATTTTGGATACAGTTTCAGACAATAATCCATCACATGTTACAGCAAATTCTCATAAATAAATAAATAAAGTCTGAATCCATTTTCATTTCTCCATAATAGAAATACAATGTCATAATTAAGTTTGAAAGAAAAAACACAAATACCATAGGTTCATTAGTAATACTAAAGGAAAGAAAGTAGAAGACCATACAGTTCTTATTCCACCTCAAACGATGACAACTTTATCTTCAGGCCATGCTACAGTAGCGCCGATAGCATCCTCCATACACTCAATTGCAGACGTTGGCCTCCAAACCTTGGCATCATTCACCTTCACTACATCAACCCACACACGAACTGCATTATTGCCCAACGGAACGAAATGGACTAACTGTTCAGGGTTGTTCGAAGACCAGCGTCCTTCTGCAACAACTACTTTTTCACCGGTAATATCCAACAGTTTACACTTCTGACCCTCTTTCACAATCTGTATAAAAGAACGATGTCAAATAGTGTAAGTAATATGTAACCATTAGCAACTTTATCAGGTCAACGATCACTACTTACTAATACACTTACACTTACCTTCTGAGAACTTGAAGGAGATTGTGCAAATGTTTTTGAATGCTTAGCAGGAGCTGGTGGAGTGTGAACTTGTGAGTGCGTATGAGGAGTAGCTGTAGTTGGTGACTTTGTGTCTGAATTCTCGAATAAAACTCTGCTCACTGGCCATGCTACAAACGTCTTCAAACAGTCGCAAAGGTTTGAGTGTTTTTCTGTTGGCCGCCAAAGAAATGTCTCTGTTACCGTTACCACATCCACATATACTTTAACAGCATTTGGTCCAAGAGGAAGGCCATCCACCAAGGCTTCGGGATCACGACTCTCCTAACGACCTTCAGCAACTGTTTCTTCATCATCTGTTAGCCAATGTAGCAGTTTGCACTTGTTCATTTCTTTTGTCTCTGGGCTCTGACAAACAAACAAATCCATCATAGGAAACACATTAATAGATATTAGAAAAAAAAACTTAAGATCAAAATGAGATGAGTAATGAAAACCTTACATTACTTGGAATGTCATTTGGAGAGAACTCCTCGTCAAGAACTAGAACCGCATCCTGAGGCCACGCTATTGTTTCTCCTACAGCCTGACCAATAGTATACATTTTTGGCGCCGGTCTCCAAAGAAATGCATCTTTTTCAAAAGCCGTCTCAACTACCACCTTAGCTGAATTAGGGCCCAAGGGTACATTGTTAACAAACTCCATCACATCAGAAGACAGAAAACGACCGTCTGCTACTTTGGATTCCTTGTCACACCAATCGTATAGAATACACTTAGGCTGTGGAAACCTTTTGTTTACACTCTACAAATATTAATCAACAAAACTGTTACATTCCGTTCAAGTTCAGCAAAAAATACTTAATCCAGAAGAACTTACTGATGGTGGTGAATTTTCACCCACTTCCGAGTCTGACCGCTGCAAATAGACATAAAAATTAGGTTACCATTTTGCAAAAAACAATAACCAAAGGACAGTTAATCTTTAACACTTACTCGACTATTCATTTTTGCAAGGGCCTCTTGTAATTCGTGGACCTGCTGCTTCAACTGAACTTGTGTCTATTACATTTCAGTCATTTGCTTGCTCTTCAAGCCAAACAACGCAAGTTTGCTCACACTCATTCCTCTACCCATTGCCCTCAAGCGTCCAGGATTGTCAGGTCCTAAGAGCTAACTAATAGTGTCTTCTCTTGGGTTTGAGGATGATGCTCCTGGATCATTAGACCGAATAAACTCATTGGCCTTTTCTTGAAACATGTTGAAGTTATGATTAAACTGTTGTGTAGTTTAACTCTACTGTGAATCTCATAATCAAATAAGGTAATGAAACAACAAATTACTATTTTTTCAGCAGCATCCATGTTTACTGCTGTCCCATCCTTTTTAGTTCGTGACTTCACCCATACATTCAGTCTGGTTACTTCACCAACATCTGAGCTCTCTTTTTTCTGCATTATGATTCAAGCTCTCTTATTAAAAACCAATGTCAAATATATCCACATTTTCATACGATTAAAGATCATTAGCAGTAAAATACTTACTAAATCTTCTGCCAGTCTAACCATTCCTTTGCGGCTACATGTATGAGGAATCTGCTTACGTCTTCTTTCCTTGTATGCATCGCTAACAGCCTATATAGAAGTGTTACAATGCTGAATATGAAAAATAAAACTAAGTACAATTTCGTACCTTGAACTCTTTACTAGTCTTCTCTTTCACAAACTTCCTCCACTCAGCCACTGGAATATTGTCTGGACGCAACTTCATTCGCTCTGCGTGGTTATCAGCTTTAATAATCTGATTAACCAAGCGTGATTTAGAGGCCCTCCATAAGCATCCCATCTGTTTCATTACTGCCGCTTTCTCAAACTCTCCATCCAGTTCGAACCGTAACTACAGTAACAAGAAAAATTTAAGAGTAACAAGAAAAAATAAAGACAAGCATAAATTACAATGAGCATTACTAGAAATACCTTAACAGATTTCCAGAGAACAGTCTTCCGTTCCTCACCAATTTTTCTCCAATCATCTATGACGACAAGAACATGTTCCCTTACTAAGGGACCTAAGTAAGAAGAAAGCTTAACTGATCCTTCTCCACAAGGTTCTCCAAACTTGGTGAACTCCACTTTTATTCGTGCATTAGGATCTCTCGCAATATCTTTCATCTTCGTTGGTCCTCTGTGTTTCTTAGTCCCGGGCTGTACCATATCACGAACCTTAGCACCTTGGGCCTCTTTGTTGGGTTCTTCTCCACAAGCCGTAGCAGCTTCAGAATCTTTGTTTAGTTCTTCTCCACCATCATTAGCAGCTTCAGAATCTATGATGGGTTCTTCTACACGAGCATTAGAACCTTCGGCATCTTGGTTGAGTTCTTCTCCACCGTCATTAGCACCTCGTGGTTCATCAAGCTGTGGCTGTGTCGGGTTCTCTTTGTATAGAGGCAGTGATTCCTCAATCCCATGGTAGAGGGTGCCGATGAATTCAGGGTCATCAACTCGTACTTGGGTCTTCCTTTTCCTGGATTGCTTTCTCCCTTTACCGGCCATGACAATCCTACAATAAAACTCAAGGGAAACTCAACAATTAACTCATACTCAAACCAACTCAAACATGAATCCTAAATAGTTAATCAATGCAATCAATCATTTATTCCATAATCAACCAAAGAATGTAATGCAAACCCAAGAATAGTTAATCAACGAAATCAAACATATATTCCTTCACTATCATCTCTGACATCATCAGCTTCATCTGATATGTCTTCTATACTCATATCCATATCCAAAGGCAATGGACCTACATCTGTATGTAGGTCATCCACTTTCTCATCATTGTATCTTCTACTTGGACCCTTCATTACTACATTCCAACTCGATTCATCATTTTCCCTTGAGTAAAATATCTGTCTCGCCTGAGATGCTAAAATGAATGGATCCTTTCCAAAGGATATGTGGCTGTGATTAAAATTAACCAGCGTAAAGCCATCCTCTACCTTCACACCGTTACCTTTAACTGCCCACTCACACCTGAATATTGGCACGTAGAAGGCATTGTAATCCAGTAGTATAATATCAACTACTCTCCCATAGTAGGATACAACGTCTACCCACCTGCGTTGTGTCCCTTGCACTTGATCTACACATTGCTGTTGCCTCATAGTAAACCCCACTATTCTGACTTAGCCTATGCACTTGCTTCGTATGAAACCGTAGGCCATTCACAATGTAGCCTGTGTAAGATCGGGCTATACTACGAGGACCATAAGCCAGCCACTTCAGTGTCTCTTCCTCATCAGCTGAATCAATAGGTTTCTAAAATTTATTAAAATAAAAATTTGTCAGCTAAACTACATGGGTATAAAATCAAATAAAAACATTTACAGTACTAAGAGACCTGTTGCTTTAGCAACGCCGCAAATTTTTCAGTGTGCATACGCCATAAATAAGTTGCATCCCGTTGACATCTACTATTTGAGTCTTGTAGATGTTGTAAATGAGCACTTGCATATGAAAAAAAAACAAACCTCAAAACTGGAATCTAATATAAGTTTAAATGAAAAATATTCTAAGTAGTAAGAGAAACTTACTCAACATATGGATCCACCATAGCCGTGTTTTGTATTACAGCAAGATGAGCTATTTTCAACTCTGTATCAGAAAATTGGAATGAGCGGGCAGCTGATATAGGACGACCTTCAAGGATGGAAAGGCTCTCGTACTCAGTGTTTCTGTCCTCTTTTTCTTCTACATTTGTTGTAGTCTTCAAGAAAGTCGAGCAGAACTTCATGCACTCGTCTGCAAGATAAGACTCAGCTATACACCCCTCTGGTCTTGCTGTGTTTCTTACATAGTCTTTCAATACTTTCATGTACCTGTTTTAAGTGAACATAAAATTTTAGTTATAAGTCCATTTGGAAGATAAATAAATATTTTTTCACAAGAAAACATACCTTTCAAAAGGATACATCCATCGGAAATGGACAGGACCACCAATTCGAGCTTCTCTGCCTAGATGCACACACAAGTGAACCATGATGCCGAAGAAACTAGGTGGCCAAAATCTTTCAAAAATGCAAACAGTCTCCACAATTTCAGTTTCCATTAGCTGGAGTTGTTCCATATCAAGTTCTCGTTGGCGTAGAAGGTTGAAGAAAGCGCATAAGCGGAAAATGGCTACCCTAGGACCCTTACGTAGTAAGCCCCTAATTGCTACTGGCAGCAATTGTTGCATTAGGACATGGTAATCATGAGATTTGAGTCCCATCACCTTACACTCCTCTAATGATATACAACTAGATATATTAGCACAATAGCCATCAGGACCTTTAAAATCATATAGCCGCTTACAGAATGTGTGTTTCTCTGACTTTGACAAAGACCATGGAGCTGCTGGGAGTAATGTCCTTTTACCCTGAGCTTTTGGATGCAAATCTTTCCTGATACCAAGACTTTCAAGATCCTTTCTAGCCTTTAGACCATCCTTTGAATTGCCACAATGTAATAATGTGGCAATCAAGCTTGCAGCCACATTCTTCTCCACATGCATAACGTCTAGATTATGTCAAACAGGTAGCTCCTGCTCATGTGAAAGCAAATATAGAAATAAGTCAGAACAAGTGTTATAGAATTAAACATCTTGTAAATCGAGTTTTTATACATACCTCCCAATAAGGCAATGAGAAAAAAAATCGAACGTTTCTTCCATCTAGACAATTCCTCTTCGTCTTTCTATCCTATATCTTCATCTTCATCAGATTCAATTAGTTCCTCCTCGTTATCAGATGGTATGTCAACTCGAGTAGCTCTCTGTTTCCCAGACTGTTTTCTGTTACCAAACACATTATTGTAATTTCTCAGCACAAATGAGACATTCCTACCCGTCAGTATCCTTCCCTTTGTCCCATGTTCAGTTTTCCCATCAAACCAAGTCTTCTTTCCTCTGAAACTATGTAAGGGAGGCAAACATTTCCGGTGGCCCATAAATACAAATTTCCTACTATTACTCAGCCACAAACTATCTGTGTGCTTCCCGCATATAGGACAACCCATCTTACCCTTCACTTTACAACCAGCAAGATTCCCATATGCGGGGAAATCACTAATAGTCCAAAGAAGCATTGCCTTAAGCGTAAAGGTTGTCTTACTAACTGCATCGTATGTTAACTCGCCTATGCACCACAGATGTTTTAAATCTTCTATCAGAGGTTCTAAGTATACATCTATACTATTGCCTGGTTGATGGGGTCCTGGAATCAGCAGACTGAGCATTATGTTCTCCTCCTTCATACATAAGTCAGGAGCAATGTTGTAATTCACCAGTAACACAGGCCAACAACTGTATCGGCTGTTCTTCATACTGAAGGGATTAAACCCATCTGTTGAAAGCCCAAGTCGCAAGTTCCTCTCCTCCGCTGCGAACGCCGGATACTTGTCATTCATTGACTGCCAAGTAACAGAATCTACTGGATGGCGCAGTTTCCCATCTATGCTCTTGTTATTGAAATGCCATCGTAAATCCATTGCAAGTTGCTCCGATCTGAACATCCTTTTCAGGCGAGGTATTACTGGAAAGTATCTCAAAACCTTCTGTGGAACACCCTTCTTGATTTCACCAGTATGCATGTTGGTCTTCCATCTAGACGCCTTGCATTTTGGGCAACTCTCAGCCGTCTTCAGCTTCTTTCTAAATAAGCAGCAGTCGTTCACACAAGCATGAATTTTTTGATATCCCATATCAAAAGATTTCAAAAACTTCTTGACATCATAAGTTGATGTGTGCAGCACATTGTCTTCAGGTAACATGTTCGGCAAAGTTTGCAGTAAGTCATCAAAGCTCTTGTCTGACCACCCATTCTGAGACTTAATCCTGAACAATGAAACTACAGCTGATAGCTTGCTATGACTCGAACACGTTGGATACAAGGGGGTTTCAGCCTCTGCAAGTTTTGCTAAAAACTCATCTTCTTTCCTATCCTCACCCTCAACTGACTCACGCAACTCTGACCCCCGAATGGCTAAATCCTCATCTAAGCAGTTTGCGGCTTCATATAAACTAAGGATCTCAGCATTCCAGCATCTATCTTTAACTTCCATTACATCAACTGAGTTACCATCTCCATGGTGAAATCAATCTGACCGTACCTTGTAAGCATCATCCATTCCATTTATAACCAAATGAGAGACAACCTCCTCACTTGTATGGCGATCTAGATTACGACATCGGGCGCATGGACATACAATCTTCCCATTAACTCCTAACTTAGCAGTAACATCATTGACAAAACTCCTCGCACCTCTCTCATATGCAGAATCAACTCTTAAGTTCATGTCAAACAAAAAAAAAAAGTTATGATAAGAATTGTCGAAATGCATAAACTGAACACTTAAACAAATGTACATAGCTACATAAATGCACCCATGACTTGTCCAACATTGTTAAGACCCTTGCCACAGTTCAAACAAGCGTACATGGTTCAAGCAGCAATGACAATATAAATTACACTTCAAAGTGTTAACCGCAAACAACAAACGCAATGTCTACAAAGTCTACAAATGATTACAAAATGAGAATAAGTAAATAGTTGTGTCTAACCTCCACAGAATATAGAAGACGCAATATTGTGAAGACACGAACCCACACCTGCGAAAAAAAAACTGTGATTAATGGAAACAAATATGAACCCAAAACCTAACTAATTATCACAGCATTGAGCAGCCAAAACCTATCTACTTTCAGAACTTGAATCAATCGACAACATCAAAACCTAACTAATCACAGCATTAAGGATTCACTTTCAATTTAGAATATCGGATTTGAAATTGGAGATGATGATGGCTGAATCGAATTGGAGACTTGGTTAGGATTAATGAAAACAAATATGAACCCAAAACCTAACTAATTATAACAGCATTGAGCAGCCAAAACCTATCTACTTTCAGAACTTGAATCAATCGACAAAATCAAAACCTAACTAATCACAACATTAAGGATTCACTTTGAATTCGGAGATGATGATGGCTGAATCGAATTGGAGACTTGGTTAGGATGAGCGAAGAGATTAATGTTGGTGAGCGACGAGGAATCAAGTTGGAGATGGTGGAGAGAGCGTTGAGCTCGATGTGGAGAAGAAGAGAAGACGGAGAAAACGAGAACCCCTTTTTTTTTTCTAATGCTATGAAAAGTAAATTGAGAAATGTTGGCCGCGAAAACCCTCTTTTTTTTCTAAGTGTTGGCGTTAAGTGTATAAACTTGGGTGATTAGTAAGTTTTTAATCTCGTTTAACTGATTTTTCGGCATAGCATAAGTAAAATGCTATATATTTCTTATCCAGGCTTCTAATTACCTTTCCATAGCAGTTACAAAAATTGTGCTATTATAATCTGCTATCAATACCTATATTTGTTGTAGTGGCCATTTTACGATATACTTTTGATATTTCATGAAACAAAGGAGGGAAGCCCAAAGGTCCACCCAGATAATATACATTTTACAAGAGCAGTCAACACCCTATTGCGTTGAACTACCACTTACACGAATCTGGAATAGTTTTATGCTAGGTTGCATGAAATCGGAAACGGATACGCAGAAACGAAACGTTTCGAAACGTGGAAACATGATTTTTAAATTTTTTAGGAATGTTTGGAAACATTTATAAATATATACATATATATATGAATGATTAACATGTGAGTACAATTATTTTCTTTTGTTTGTTCAATCTAAGAATATAAATCAATAAATAACAATTTTAAGTTAAGTATACAAAAATGAAACAAGTAATAACTAAACATCGAAATCATATTAAAATTTTAAAATAGCAGATATTCAATACTTAAATATTAAGTAGCTTGTTGTCAAAAAAATAATTAAGTAGCTTAATTTAAATAAAGATACAAGTTATAATATTTGTTTTAAGAAGTTTTTTTCACGTTTCAAAAATAGAATCACAAGTATCTAAAGTGGAAACACAAGTTTCCATTAAGTTTTCAAAATGAGATTTTAAAGAAACGAGTTTCTAATGACTTTCCACGAGTTTCCAAGAGAATCCGATTGCGAAACGTTTCTGAAATGTAAAACGCGCTTTCATCCGAGTTTCCATGCAACTTAGGTTTTATGTCTCCCCCAAACCCTTTTTCATAAGAGGACACCGAATTTTCTAGTGCGTGAGCACATTTTATGTATTTTTCATACTTTAACTCAATTGTCACCATCCCACCAGATGGCACATTCAGTTTCTCTGTCGCTTTTTCTGGTTTATCAACGTCACAATTGATATTGGCTCTGATATAGTCATTTGTCTGTGAGATATTAGGATCATAAGAAATCTCCTCAACATTCCAACCTCCGATGCTATAGTGAACATCATTTTCAGTTGTAAAGAAGATCTTCGGGATGTGGCGAATCCAGATCCAAATTCCATCGAGTTCAAAAAGCTCTCTAGGGGATTTGATGTTTATCTTTCAAACACCATTTCCAAAGATTATAGGACTAAGGTATTGTAACACCCCAACAACTTATGGTTAATGAGCCTTCCACGTCCGCTCTCTTGGCATGTGGGCCCTATTCCGTGCGACGAGCGGTGCATTAATTTTTTTAAGAGGCTCATTAGCATGTTTATTGACCATGCAATCACCACATGACCTTTCCTCATGCTATGACCTCACTCGAATGATATTGCGAATCATTTTCCGGTAGATCACCCATCCTTCTAGTACGTCAGCTCAAGCACACTTAACTCTGGAGTTCTAAACGGCTGTGTGCCCGAAAAGGTAAGCTCACTTTGGTGACATAGGTAGTCAATCAATTCTCTTAAGCCTTTTCATATATACAAGAAATCGGGATGTTACAATTCACCTCCACTCACAAAGAGCAACGCCCTCGTTGCACAACATGACATGTCTCAAGACCCCACTCGGGTCAGAACCGAGATGACTAACCAGCTCTGATATTACTTGTAACATCTCGACTGTCCACGGCTAATGAGCCTCACACGCCCGCTCTCTCGGCCGTGGGCCCCATTCCGTGCGATGGAGGGCAGGTTAATATTTCGGAGGCTCCTTAGTCATGCTTATTGACCCTGCAATCACCACATGACATTTTTCCGTGCTTTTTCCTTACTTGCACGATATCACGAATCACTTCCCGATATGTCACTCATCCTTTTACTACACCAACTCAAGTACACTTAACTTTGGATATTTAAATGGATGTGTACCTGAAAAGGTAAGCACACTTTGGTAACATAACTAGCTAAATAAATTTTCTTATGTCTTTCCAGAAATACTAGAAATTGGGATGTTCCAAGTTTATCTTTAAAACAGTCCGAAGATCCTCTTCATATTGGAAGACAAACTAGAAACTATCTTTTGATAAAGCGATACCCCGAACTCTTCCATACATACACCATGCAATTGTCTTGTACTCAATCATCCTTGCCATAGACTGACAATTCAGGTTAAATAGGGACCAAAAAGGCTTGTTTCATTCTTATCAATGATCCTAAACATCGGCTAACAGGGAGTGTGAGAAATTCTTTTTCATCCAAGGACATAGCACATATCGCGTTGAGAAGCATATCAGGCATCAAATTGCTCTGTAGAATTTCAGTAGCAGCGGAGGTACATCAAAAGTTCAACTTTTCGAAAAGCATGTCAAGCGTAATTGCGGTGAATTTATCACTAATGATGCTGAATTCTGTAATTATCTTTTGAGAAATCATCGGAAAAGGAAAGCTTGGCCGTCACTGCTTGAAAAAAACAGAAATAGATACACAGAAAAAGCAGAGCCGGCTTAATAATAAGAGGAGCCCTTGGGAAATTTTATTTTTTAAGCTATATAATTAATTAATTGTAATATTATTGTCAACTTACTATTATAAGTATATAAATTTTAAAACAAATTAACTAAATTTATTAGTTTTGCTTGTATTTTTAATATTTTTAAACTTAGATAACCATATTATTTAAATATTTATCTAAATTCAAGTAATAAAATTTGGACCCTTGTTGTATAAGAAAAAAAATTGGGTCCTGGGAAAGGTGCACTGTTTGCCCTCCCATTAAGCCAGCCCTGAGAAAAGGAAACCAAAGAAGTCAGCAGTTTTTTTATTCAACAAGGGAGTCGCAGTTTAGAAAAGGAAGAGATTATAGAGGAGTAAGGATTTTATTTCCTTTCTTGATACCGTAGCTAGCTGCCGGAAAAAAATAGCTACTCAAAATAAGGAAAGTCGGAGAAATCTTAAAAGGAAAATCTATATAGGCCGGAAGTCCCTCAAAAAGAGAATAACATTGGTCACATAAAGGCTATCTTATTTTTCACACTTCTTATAGTTCCTTTGATCTTGTTTGGAGTTTGTTTCTGTTTGCACCTATTGGTTGCTGTTGTGTTTTTTAATTTCTGCTGTTCCTTGAACTCTGAAGTTGATTATGATTAATGACAATAAAAGAGACTGAGCCACGAACTAAACAAAAAGTAAGGATAATCATAACTGAGTTATCAGTAACGTGGATGTCATTCTCAATGGAAAGCTTTATGAGTTTTGCCCAAAGATAAAAAAGAAAGGAACTCAAAATTAGCTCCTCTCATCAAATATAGTACATAAAATCTAAACATAAAGGTAGCCTTTGCCATAAAATTCTTGAACCCAATTCTGTTTAATCGAACAACTGTCTCGAATGAACCACCGGTAGATGATAATTGCCTTCCTGAAACAAAAGGCAGCTGCTACTTTTAACACCAATCTTTCTTGATCAGTATGGTCTGTAGCGCATTGGCCGTCTGAACCTAGGAACTCTCCTACACAAACCATAGATCAACATATCATTGATGAATATAGACACTGAATCAAAAATATGGAACCCCAACAGTTGCTAGTTTTTGTTTAAAAGAGAGGAGGTGGAGAAGTTTCTAAAACGTACCCATAAGCATATGGAGCATAATACATAGGGGCAGCCATGAACCCCCTCATGGGTCTAAAAGGCCGCCTTCCTCGGAATTGTCTCATTCCAGGGACGTTAGTTCTCTTTGCAGATACCTGAAAAAAATGCATTTTAAACCAAGTATGAGAATGACAAACCTTTAGCTATGAGAAAATGTAACTACAACACTTCACCGCACCTTAATCTTACGACCATGCAGTTCTGACTCGTTCAATATAAGTGAATTCTGAACGGCATCTGCTTCCACAAATTCGACATAGGCAAAACCTTTGGGTTGGCCAAACTTATCTGTCAGAATCGTAACCCTGTTGACTGTTCCACAGGACTGAAAATGCTGCTGGACTTCCTCTGGAGTGCAAGCATAGTCCACCTAACATATTTAAAGAATCATTTGAGGACTAAACCTTTAGCAGATACTGATAAACGCAATGATGGAGAGTTAAGGTTCTGCAGTCTTAAGAAAGTAAGTCGTTTAGCAATTTACAAACAACAACCAGCCTCCAAATTGCATTGATGCCAAAAACAATATAAACATTCTTCCGAAAAGATACAAAACATAAATGAAAAGAAAAATGTAAGAAATTAATAATGGAAGCCTCACATTGCCAACATGTATTGAGCGGGAATCCACTTCTTCCTTCTCAGCCGAACTAATAGCACTTGATGGATCTTCATTCATATGGTGCAACAACAAAAAGGGGATAAAACATTCACCAAATAGCTAAAGGGTCTTCTTGCCTAGAGGACTAGAATCATTTAATTAGATCCCACTACCAAAGCATTAGATTACTAATGATTTAAATTTTTTTTTTTTTTAAATCATTAATTAGATAAAAGATTTCAATACAGAAACTAAGTAATATCATTATCAACAAGACATGCTCTAAACTTAATTTATCATCATCGAAGATTCTAAGCATCCCGCACAACTAAAGATAAACACAAACCTTGGCCAGCACCCATATCTTTCTCAGCTTTGGCTTGCATTTCACGCAAAGCTCCAGCTTCTTCCTCGATCTCCTTGATTCGTTTCTTCATGTCCTCTAAATCCTATATCGAAACCATAACAAGAGACTTAAAACAATACAGTAGGAAGGGTCAATTGGATACAAGTAAAGCTGGATCGAAAGAAAGCACAATACCCTAGAGGCAGAGCCTGGTTTAAGCTTCTCATCTCCTCCGGCTGCGGCGCCTTCTTCTCCGACGTATTCCTCGTACTCGTCTGTTTCCATCTCTCCTTCCTCCTCCTCTGGGATATCTCCACCGTACACCTCGTGCTCTTGCTCATCGTTTAGCGTCATCTCTCTCTCTCTCTTTCTCACTCGGTGACTGTCGTAAAGCGAGAAACACACAAGTTTAGGGCTTGAAATCGGGAAAGAAATGGGAACAAGACCTTTTTCGTAATAACAGGTTTCCAAAAAAGGGTAATTGTGTAACTAACATATCTTCAAGTAAACGCAAAGTACAACCCCGAAACTGTGGTCGGTTGGATCTCACGATGGGCTTCTTTCGGGAAAAAAGAAACGAAGCGTGACGTGCGATATGGGTCCCAATTATGATTACGTGGCACCTCAACTTTTTTAATCCCAACGAAGTGTGTTCTGAATATCGTCTCGCTCTCCAAAATCAAAAAAATCTCATCTCTGTTAAACAGAGCAAACAGTCTCCTCCGATGGCTACCACGTCATCACCTCCGTGTTATATCTCCGTCAGGTTCCTCCACCATCTTCCTCCTTCCACCGCTGTTCCATTCTTGAGTTTCTCACCAACCCAACGTAAGAAGGGTGGAGAGTAAAATTGTGAAAACCTCTTTTCCTCCAACCTCTCTCCTCCCTCTCTCAAACAAGCGCGTGCGTCAATCTCTCCGGCGACCGGCGGCGCGTGCTGGCGCCGGAGGAGCCTTCTCTCTCCCTCTCTTGTCTTCCCCTTTGCTACTCTGCGTCCTCTCTTTTCTCCACCGATATACTCGAGATCCTGGACTGTCTAACTTTTCCGACGAGGGTTTCGCGGGCGAGGAACGTCTCTCTGGCGAGGTCTGGGCTTCTTCTGGTTTTTCAGTGAGGTGGTAGGAAGGTTTGGTCCGAGGAGTAGCCGGCTTTTTGGGTTGGGAGGAGATCGATTTTTCAGATCTAGATCTCGTTCGTCCTTTCCTCGTCGTTTGTTTGAGAAGCTCCGGATTGGCTCTACTCCCAGTCTGGTGGTGGATCTTCGGTCTCTACTAATTCCTGGGTGTGTTTCAATTTTCTTTGGGGACTTGGCTGTTCGGTCTTCTTCGGCGTCGAAGTGGTCCTGCCCCTCTTCCTCAGTGGTTAGGTGAACTCCGGTTGTGTCACTTGACATTGGAGGCGAGTCTTGAGCTTAAGCACGCAGGTTGGATGGTGCTGAGCTTTAACAGGTTCGTCGAGTGGGTCTGGCTAGATGTTTTATCCGCTTGTTTATGGCGGGTTCCGGCGGTCGTCTATAGCTTTCGGAGATCTCTTGTTTGGCTGCTTCATCTCGGACTTCCTCTTCACGGCTACTATCCAGTTTCACTCGTTAGTTTAGGCGACGGCTTTCAATACGGGCTGTGTTTCTTGTTAGATTTGGTCTATGGTCCGGTTGGCACGGGCTTAGGAATTCGACAGTAAAGTTATGGGCTTCCGGTTCTCGGCGGTCACAGATGTGAAGGCGGTTCTCGGGGGTCATTGACTGTCTTCTTGCCAAACGTCTGGTCATGTTCACATCCCGGTCCCGTTCGGCTCGCTTGGTCCTTGCGGTAGTGTGCTTTGACTCTCTTTGCAGGTTCTTGGAGACATTCTGGTTCGGTAGTGGCGGTGGAATCAACCCGCGTTTTGCACTGTCCGTGGCGGAGTAGTAGTGTGTACAGTTTGGTTCGCGCCTCTTATAGTAAGGGTCTCGTAACCTACACTTCTATTATCCGCCTAGTACTTCAGCACCAGTGACGAATATAAGTTTCGATGAGTTCGTTGGAAGCCAGCTACTCCGGAGACGACTTGGGAAATCCCGGCATCCGAGGCAACGAGGAGAACCTCACATTTTCAAGGCTATCGTCGAAGGTAGAGAACGGTAACTGACTCTTGGAAATTTCGAAAAGCTGATCAGCGGAACGTGCTGGGTTTAGTGGGTGGGCGAAGCTGTGATTGTAATAGAATGATTCAGGAACTTTTGTACAATTCGAGCTTGTATTCTGATCTGAATTCCCGTTTCGGTTTGAATAAAAATTTCAATTTCAAAAAAAAAAAAAAAAAAAAAACGGAAGAAGGATGGGTTAACAGAAGAAGGATGGGTTAACGGTAACCCGGAATAATTTGGCGCATGATTTTTGTTATAAGGTTTTATAAGGTCTTATAAAGGTTTTATAAATGTTTTATAAGGCTTTATAAGAAGCATCAGACTTAGAGTTTAGAAGCAGAAGACCAGACTTGAGAAGCAAAGAAGAAAAAGAAGAGAGAAGAAGACCGTTGAGTATTTTAAACAATAAATATTTTATTGTATTGTGTATAGAGGCAACTTGCCTTTATAAGACTTGGATCTAGATCCACAATTTGAATTTAAAGGGAATAGAGTTTCTCTCAGATCTACTTTTTTTTTTCTCTCTCTCTCTCTCTGTGTGTTCTTCAATGTTCTTCATCTACATCTCTTTATCCTCACATTCTTTCATGGTATCAGAGCAAGTAAGCTCCTGAGATTCATTCTTCTCTACTCTATTCTCTTTACTTCCACAAATCTCTGATTTTCCCTTTCTATTTTTGGTAAAGTTCATCCTGTTCTTGAGTTGTTCTTCATTCCCAGAAAAAAAAAAAATGGAAAACTCATACACTGATGTCTTTAATTCCGTGTCTATTCCGGTTACCCTCAAGGGAACCAACTACTTACTGTGGTCTAGACTTGTCAAAACCGCTCTTAGAGGCAGAGGTCTTTGGGAGTATGTTGTTGACGGCAAAGACACCTAGAAGACCATCCTAGGAGAGGATGGTAAAGAAGTTGTTGTTGCGGCTGAACGAGGTGGAAAGAGAAGTCAGAAGGATCTCATGGTCCTTTCCATCATTCAAAATAGTCTTGAAACCTCTATCTTGGAAGCTTACTCCTACTGTGAAACTTCCAAGGAGCTGTGGGATACTCTCCAGAAGGTATATGGAAATATATCTAACATCAGTAGGGTGTTTGAAGTCAAGAGGGCTATCAACACTCTCAGTCAAGAGGACACTGAATTTTCCAAGCATTTTGGGAAGTTCAGATCGTTGTGGGCCGAGTTAGAGATGCTAAGACCGGCCAGTCTTGATCCGGATGTACTTAATGAGAGAAAGGAGCAAGACAAGGTCTTTGCTTTGTTGTTCACTCTCAACCCGGGTTATAGTGATCTAATCAAACACATTCTAAGAAGTGAGAAGCTTCCATCACTTGAGGAGCTTTGTGCTCAGATTCAAAAGGAGCAAGGCTCAGTGGGACTCTTTGGTGGCAAAGGAGACCTTATCATAGCTAACAAGGCTGAAGGAAATGAGCACAAACATGAGGGCGTAGCTAACAAGGGGTATTACAAGCCAGAAGACAAGAAAGTGTGGGTGTGTGACCATTGCAAGAAAAAAGGTCACGGCAAAGACAAATGTTGGATCCTTCACCCACACCTCAAGCCTCGGAAGTTCAGGATACCTTACTCTAATGCAAGGGGGAATTTCTCTGGTGAAATGGGCGAGCCATCTACTCCTCGTCCCATGAACTCGGTTGCGGTTGGAGAAGGGAAGACCTTGGGATTCAGTGGCTGTTCTATCATGAGGACTACCCAAGATGAGACAATCAAGAGGTCTGACCTTGATGCTCTCATCAAAGCCCTCAAGGAGAACTCTGGTAACACATTTGGTTTATTTTTGAATGCCTCTTATAAACTGTCCAATGCTCTTGTTACAACCTTGAATGCATCTGATAGCTTTAAGCCAGTAGTTATTGATTCTGGAGCTTCTCACCACATGATTAGTGATGCTAGGTTAATCAGTAATGTTAAGCCTGCCTAAGGCAATGTTATGATTGCAAATGGCGACAACATACCAATAAAAGGTGTAGGAAACTTGAAACTATTTGAGAAAGATACTAAAGCATTTTATATGCCATCTTTTGCATCTAATCTATTATCTGTCAAGAAGGTTGCCACTAATCTTAACTGCAAGGTTATTTTTAGTCCTAATGATGTCGTATTTCAGGATATTGAGACTCTTAAGATGATCGGAAAGGGTGTTACAAAAGGGGACTTGTACCTGCTTGAAGACACCACGACTAGATCATGTTTACCTTATGCTTTTAGTTCAATCCCTGTCTTAGAAAATGATGTATTGTGGCATGCTAGGTTAGGCCATCCCCATTCTAGAGCACTGAACCTGTTATTGCCTAATGTTTATTTCAAAAATGATGGATGCGAAGCATGTATTCTTGGCAAACATTGCAAGACTTTGTTTTCCAAGTCATCTACTATCTATGAGAAATGCTTTGATCTTATACACTCTGATGTCTGGACTGCACCATGCACTTCTAGGGAAAATCATAGATATTTTGTCACCTTCATAGACCAGAAATCTAAATACACATGACTGACTATGATACCATCTAAAGATAGAGTACTAGATGCATTTATAAACTTCCACAGCTACATAACTAATCAGTTCAATGTTAAGATCAAAGCATTCAGGTCAGATAATGGAGGGGAATATACAAGCACAGCTTTCAAATCCCACTTGGCCAAGCATGGAATAAGCCATCAAACCAGCTGCCCTTACACTCCACAACAAAATGGTGTAGCTGAGAGGAAAAACCGACATCTGATGGAAGTGGCCAGGTCCATGATGTTCTACACCAACATGCCTAAGAGGTTCTGGAGTGATGCAGTCATGACAGCATGCTATCTCATCAACCGAACTCCAACAAGAGTCCTTGATGATGCCACACCTTATGAGGTATTGAACAAAAGAAAACCATCTATTGACCATTTACGGGCATTTGGGTGCTTGTGCTATGTATTGCAAACAGGTGATCATATGAACAAACTTGAGGCCAGAAGCACAAAGGCAGTGTTCATTGGGTATTCTACCACTCAAAAAGGTTACAAATGCTACTCTCCAGAGACAAGAAGAGTCTTAGTATTCAGAGAGGTCAAGTTTGTGGAATCTAGAGGCTATTATGAGGAGAAGAGTTGGGACAATCTCAAGGATCTATCTCAAGGGGCCTCAGATAGGGCAAACAACCTACGGATTATCATGGAGAGCCTAGGTATCATCATGACACCAAATGAAAGAACTACTGGTTCAGCAAATAGTTTAGATCAAGCCAATGGTATGGATGCGGCTGAAGAGGCTTCTCATCCTAATCCTGAAGGGGAATCAAGAGGATTCGTCTACTGGTCAAGAGGAACCACACATGGGTCAAGAGGATCCGCAGACTACTGATCAAGAGCAAGAGGTTCATGATCAGGATGAAAGTCAACAACAAGAGGAATCAGATCAACAAAATGAAGTTGAAGCTGAGATTGTTGGAGAGGTCCAGCCGCTTAGGAGAAGCACAAGGGTGAGAAAGCGTCCATCAAATTGGAAGTATTTCAACAGTCAAGCAGTAGCCCATCCCACTCAAGCAACTTGCTCCCTTGCTTACTATCCAAGAGATCATCAAGCCTTCATCACCAATATAGATCAAGAGTATATTCCGAGGACCTATGAGGAGACAATGGAGATAAAGGAATGGAGAGACTCAGTAGATGATGAGGTCAGTGCCATGATCCGAAATGGAACTTGGTTTGAGAGTGAGCTCCCCAAAGGCAAGAAGGCTGTCACAAGCATGTTACTATTCACTATCAAGTACTTGGCTAATGGGCAACCAGAAAGAAAAAAAACCAGACTTGTTGCAAGAGGCTACACTCAAGTCTATGGTGAAGATTACCTTGACACCTTTGCACCAGTAGCTAAGCTTCACACGATACGGATTGTACTCTCATTGGCTGTGAACTTAGAATGGGATCTGTGGCAAATGGATGTCAAGAATGCTTTTCTACAAGGAGAGTTAGAAGATGAGGTCTACATGAGACCACCACCTGGTATGGAACACCTTACCAAACCAGGAAATGTATTGAGGCTGAAGAAAGCCATCTATGGTTTGAAACAATCACCAAGAGCGTGGTACCACAAACTAAGCACCACACTCAATGGAAGAGGTTTTGTCAAGTCTGAAGCTGATCATACCCTATTCACCCTCACTAGCCAGCAAGGAATCATTGTCATTCTCATCTATGTTGATGACATTATCATCATAGGCAGTGACAACGAAGGGATCATCTCGACCAAAGCGTTCCTTAAGGCTTCATTTGATATCAAGGACTTGGGAGAGCTCAAATACTTCCTAGGGATCGAGATGTGTAGGTCTAAGGAAGGGTTGTTTCTATCTCAAAGGAAATACACCCTTGACTTACTAAATGAGGCTGGAGATCTTGGTGGAAGAGCTGCCAAAACACCTGTAGAGGAAGGATACAAAGTGATGCGTGAGGGGGAGATTGAAGACAAGTCATGTGAAGATGTAAAGCACTATAGGAGGATGGTGGGAAAACTCATTTATCTTACCATTACCCGACCAGATGTATGCTTTGCAGTAAACCAAGTAAGCCAACACATGCAAGCTCCCAAGGTACACCACTGGAACATGGTTGAGAGGATTCTCAGGTACCTAAGAGAGGCACCAGGCCAAGGAGTATGGATGGGATGCAATAGAAGCACTGAGATTGTTGGGTATGGGTACTGTGATGCGGATTGGGCAGGAGATCGAGTTGATAGGAGATCAACTACTGGATATTGTACTTTCATTGGAGGCAATTTGGTAACATGGAAGAGCAAGAAGCAGAAGGTGGTGTCTTGTTCAAGTGCTGAGGCAGAATATAGAGCTATGAGGAAGCTCACAAGCGAGTTGATCTGGATCAAGGGACTTCTTAAGGACTTGGGAATTGAAGTTACAACGCCAATCACGATGCATTGTGATAACCAGGCTGCTATACACATTGCTAGCAACTCAGTCTTCCATGAAAGGACCAAACATATAGAGGTAGATTGCCACAAAGTGAGACAAGTCGTGGAGCAGAAGATCATATTGTCGTGCTACACAAGGAGTGAAGATCAGCTAGCTGATATCTTCACCAAGGCAACAAGCACTAAGGTATGTGAGTTCATTCATCCAAAATTGGGACTCACAGACCTATCATGTCAATGATCTCTCCTTCATGAAGTGTTCTACTATTTTTCCTTGATTTGGGTTTTCTCCCAAAGGGTTTTACCTAGTTGAGGTTTTAATGAGGGAATACTTCATGGCTTCCAAGCTTGACTTGTTTCACATGGTCAAGCTTGAGGGGGAGTGTTGACATGAAGCAGAATTAAGCAGCTAGAGTTGAGAATTAAGCTGCCAGACTTGAAAATACTTATAAGGTTTTATAAGGTCTTATAAAGGTTTTATAAGGTTTTATAAGGTTTTATAAAGGTTTTATAAGGCTTTATAAGAAGCACCAGACTTGAGTTTAGAAGCAGAAGACCAGACTTGAGAAGCAAAGAAGAAGAAGAAGAGAGAAGAAGACCGTTGAGTATTTTAAACAATAAATATTTTATTGTATTGTGTATAGACTTGGATCTAGATCCACAATTTGAATTTAAAAGTAATAGAGTTTCTCTCAGATCTACTTTCTTTCTCTCTCTCTCTGTTCTTCAATGTTTTTCATCTACATCTCTTTATCCTCACATTCTTTCAATTTTCTCGGGGAGTTTGGAGCCCGTGACCCTTACCCGGAGGAGATAGCGAGCCTGTTTGGAGATAAAGTGTTGGGGAACCAAAGCACTGAGCACAAGATTCTCATTCCTAATGCCTCTGTTCTCTCTCTCCCTCTCGCAGCTCCAATGCTCTCCTGTTTCGCCTTCACAGACTCTGTTATCTGCCGATGATGCCAGAAAGCTCCTCCATAAGGTTACTTTTCTCGTATATATATCCTTTTAGCTATTTCTTTCTGATGAACTAGGGTTTATATTTTCGGCTATTATCAATTTAACATGCATGTATGTCATAGCTTGTTACTAATATTCAAGTGAAGTTGTATGCTCTTAATAAATGATAAGCCTTGTGTTCATCTAGGTTCTACTTGATCTTTCTCAAATTACAATCATTGTGTAGATACTATTAAATATCCTATAAACGTGTAAAACCATGATTTGATTCACTGTGACCACTCTAATGATGTGCTATCTCAAATATATTTATTATTATTATCTAAACGTTTTCAGATTTTGGGATGGAGTATAGTGGAGGATGAAGCAGGCGGTCTGAAAATAAGGTGCATGTGCAAGGTGAGGGATTTTGGGTACGGTGTTGAACTCATCAATAGGATCCATAAGGTTGCTGAAGCTTCTGTTCATTTCCCTTCTCTCCATTTGGAAAGTCATACCCAAGTTAGAGCTGACTATCTATCACGTCCATTGGCACATCTTCTTTAAAACAACCAAACAAACATTCTTGTACATTTAGGGGCGTGTATTGAATTGAGGATTTTAACGTGTTTTGGTTTTTCTTTAAAATCTCCTGTTATTCAACTAATGATTTCTATTTTTTTTTTCAAATCCTGAGTTATTGAATATGACATTTATCTAAAGTAGCTTAAAATCACTTGTAGTTTACTGTTATTCAATTAACAATTTACCAAAAGTAAATCAAATCTACTGTTATTCAATGATAAACAATTTTGAAAGGAAAACTTTATGAAATGGATTTGAAACTAAGGGGGTGTATTGAAATGTGGATTTTAAAAGTTTGGGTGGATTTGAAAAAATATTGGAGTTTGAAGAGATTTGGATTAAATCCCATTTATATGGGTGGGATTTAAAAAAAGGAAAAAAGATTTGGATAGGATTTTTTTTAAATTTCAGAGTACTTGAGATCATTTGATCTTAAATTTCAGAGTACTTTTGAAAGTCCAATTATTTTAAAACATGAAGTAATCACTATTTTTTCCAACATAGTAAAAACATGAAATTTCAATATTTTGTCTTCTTCCTTCGTTTGTGAGAACGAGAGAGAGGAAACAGAGTATTTCTCTCTCTCCATAGAATGTATAACGAAGCATGAAAGAGTAATCTCAGTATGAAGGACATATTCTTGTTTGGTGAGGGATTAGTCAACCAGACCACCGCGTCATCAAACAACATAGGAGGAGAGATATTAGCACGAGAAGTGAAGAAGGATCAGACCTGATGACTATAAGGGCAGTCAAAGTAGAGGTTCTGTCGAGTTTCACCAGCAGCATTGCAGAGGAGGCATGTCGAAGGTACTGCCATACCCCAAGTGATGAGACGGTCCCTTGTATGAAGTCTGTTACGCGTAGCGAGTGTCCCATGCGTGAAACGCATGTTTAGGTATTGAACCAGAGAACCAAATAGCCTTGTACCATGGTACTGGGGTGCCTTGATTGTTGAGGTGATTCCATGCATCCTTAATTGAGAAGGTTGATGATGGTGGCTTGTCGCCAATCTTGGGTTATTGTATCCGCAGGAGGGAGACTGTCCTTGAGGAATACAATGGTAAGGTGCCTGGGCCGGAGTCTTGAGATGCACCAGTTTCCATTTACCAAAGCGTTTTGTACAATTGCATTTTCTGGAATACCAGAGACCCTTGGAGCAGTGATATCCAATAAAGGTCCAAGAGAGGTCCAGTTATCCTTCAAAATCTGCAAGTAATACGAGAACCAATATCACAGTAGATAAAAAGCCGAACTATTGATTGAAGTTTGTAGATACTCTTCCATATCCAACTTCCTGAGGTTGACTCATCGAGGTCCCAAAAGCAAGAAGATCCAATGGCATATTACATAATCAATTCGTCTTCTACTTCTTCCAATTCAATCTCTGCAACAAGTTTGAACAGCAGTCTCTTGACAATATTCAAGAAAGCTCCAGAGCTTACTAAAAGCAAATATAATAGATCAAAATTGTTTATCAAAAAACCAAATTCATAAACCACAACATGAAAGATAAATTTAAAAACATAGTGGCAAAGATAACTTCTAAAAACAACGTAAACTGTTGCTGCATCAAGATCCCATATGCATAGCATCTGTCCACATGGTTGCTGCTATATTTGCTCTCGAATTATTAGCATTCACTCTTTGTTGTTCTTGAGTGCCATTTTGAACATCATCATCCATGTTCTCATCTTCACCTATTTCTTGAACATCACTTTCATTATCATCAGCGACAACAACTTCTTCAGGAAACACGTCTGAACGACATTCTTTACGAAGATAATTATGTAAAACAACACATGCAAGAACTAACTCTGCTTGTGTTTTATACGGAAATGGTGGAGCAGATTTGAAGATGAGGAATCTTGACTTAAAGATGCCAAAAATTCTCTCAAAATTTTTATCCACTAAGAACATATATAAATTCTAAATCAAAATTGCATGCAGCTAAAACATTTTGTGATAGTTTTCCTTTTCGATTGCGGTAGCTAGATGAATCCTTTCCACTTATCATCGCAAGAATATGTGTTCCATCAATAGCTCCTACACAATCCTAATAAAATATAGAAGCATGTAAATATTTTTGCTGTATTTAAAAAATACATAAGAGAAGAACTACATGTACCTTAAAATAAGGATACAATCGTGTGCTATCTCTTATCTTTGGAGGCACTGTTGTTTCAGGCTTGGCCATGTAACTTGGAGCAAGTGCGTTTAACACTTTCAGAATTGTATGAAAACTCGTACTTTCCTATGTAAAATATAATTATGCCATTGTAGGAGAAAACAAGAAGATAGTGTCGTATATAAATAAATAAAATTAGACCATTGTAGGAAAAACCGAAAACAAAAACATTCTGATATAAAGAACAAAAATCATAACAATTCTGCAAAGAAGAAACAAAACCATAGCTAAAAAAAATAATAAAAACTCAACTTTAAAGAATAAAAAACTCCAAGATGACGAACTATCTTTAGAACTCCGATCATGTTACTTCAGCCACTTGGTTTACGAAGATTTCTTTTAATCCTATGGAGAAGAGCTTACAAAACTGATAGGATTCGAGCATCAATCATCTCTTTTATTTGTCAAAGTGAGTATTCTTTTTCATCACTTTTGCTTACTGGGGAATGTGTAGTTTCAGATTGGTTTCAGTATTTTGTTTAGTTTTCATGAATTTGGATGATGTTTGTCTTTGAATATTGTTCCTTTTATGGGAGATTCAAAAGACGTAAAAGGTAAAGGTCAATACCACTCATGTTCTGGACCTGAGCACAAGTTGTTATTGAGGTTACTAGTGGATGCAATCAATCAAGGTTTCGTGATGCCAGCGGCAAATTCAACAAACTGATGGTCGAATCCAGAATACTAACAACGCTACAACAACAAGTTGGATCTAAAAAAACCTACGGTCAGTATAAAAATATGATGAAAATCTTGAAGGGTAGGTACCAAGGGTTTGCAGATTTTATTCGTTGTAGTTCTGGTTTTGGGTGGGACTCTGAAACGAAAAAATTCACAGCAGATGATGAAGTATGGTGAATTGACATTTTCCTTTCTGTTTTTTTTCTTTCTGAGGTTAGCTTTTCTCCACCATTCCGCTTCAAACAAGCCTAGTTGGAGGATATGTATTGGTGAAACATTATTTTCATTAAATATTTTCTCATTTCTTCTCTTCCAAATGTACTACAAGATCCAAGGGAAGATGTCAATTTATGGTTCTGAATAAGCCACTTTTTCCTCCGAGACAGGAAATTCTGAAAAAGGTACCAATAGTCTGATAAAGCCCAAACCTTCAACGCAGAGGGACATTCAAAAACAAGATGATTTATAGCTTCCTATGGATCACTACATCTAGGAAAGCTCATATCGGTACCCAAATGGTTAAAAGCAAGTCTTTTTGTCGTCATAATACATCCTCTGAGAGGTTGCCACATGAAGTGTTTCATCTTTCCCAAAGCCCGAACACTCCACACATGGCTATGTAGACCAGTGATACTCGGTTGAACAAACTGAGTTTGAGCACTCTTTCATAGCAAATCATACCTGGATTTTAACTGAGCAAAATCCAGATTTTCTATGATTCCATTTGTAACCATCCATGAACCACATATTACTAGGTCTCAGTCCGAGGATAAGAGGAATGTCCTCAGTATATAATTAATCATGTAAGAGAGAAGTGTTCCAATCCCTGATATTACGCCTAATAAAGGAATGAACGGAGAGTTTTGGGTGTATGTATGTCACTCGGTCGGAGGCCCTTAGTGGCCGTGCCTCTGTGTATGGGATCCAAGGTTCGTATCATACACTTGTGATGAGGCATTCCCCGATAGTATTTCCAAAGGCATGACTGGTTGTAGTAGCGTCCTCTAAGTACTCGAGAAGTAGTGAGTTTGGAAACTGTATTAATCTCGATAGTTGTTTCGCTAGTTACACCACATTAAAACTCTGAAAATTTAGAAATCCAAGCCCTCCCTGATCCTGTGGGACACAAAATTTATCCCAAAAATATTCAATGGAAGCCTCAATTATTTTGTCTTGAGCTCTACCAGAAATATGAGATTGTACTTTTAGTTTATCCACAATGCCTTTTGATAGCAAGAAACACGACATAATGAAAGTCAGAACTGCTTGGGCCACATATTTTATTTGCACCTCCCTGCCTTCCTTCGAAAGTAATTAATATACCATGGATTTTACCATTTTTATGTCATAGTATATGTCTTTTTAGTGTTTTTACTATGTGTTTTGAGTCGTTTTGGTATTTTTGTGTGTTATAGAGGGTCTAGGTACGTTTTTGACAACTTTGGAGATTCTATAGCTATTTGAGGGGCAGAACTGTGCAGAGGCGTCAAAAGTATAGCAACATATGGAGGACTTTCCACGGTTCTATTGAGATCATATTTTGAAACAAGATAGAGCTTTGAGTTAGCTTTCCAAGTCCACCAGTTTTAGGTCTATCAGGATCCTAGATCGAAAGCTATGCTCGTTTTACTAAACAGTGGTCCGTCTAACGCGCCTAAGGAGCCTGCGAGAATAGAAGAGAACTAAAGAATGTTGAGCGACGCCATCTGAGCATCGAACGACGCCCCTCCTGATAAATTACCAACGAGCTTTTATCAACTTCCAAGAATTACAAAATAGTGCAAAAATTTCCCTTATTTACAAAAGAGCTCCTGAATTACGTGGAAATATTTTTGAGTTTTTATTTTACTCTACTAGATAATAGTCTACTAGAAAAAGATGAAATTTATTTTATCTATTAGGCTTGGAAAAACGAGAGTTACTCTAAACAAAATACTTGTACATATTATAAAGAATAAAAAGGAACAAAAGACGTAATCATCTCGATGTGAATGTGTTGTTTACTTCTTTTAACAAAATAATATTATTTCTGATTTTGTTTTTCCATTTATATGGTTTAATTATCATTTTTTTTTCAGTCACAAAATAAGTAACAAGTAATTTTAAAAGCCGAGTCAGTAATTTTTTTTTTTACTATTATTACTTGTCTTGTATTGCAATTAGAAAAACTCAGCTACTTGATATTGGACTTAACAAAAATGAGTATCTGAAAAGTCGAGACAAGTAAGGAACAAATCCCTTATATACTAAAGCGCAAGTCGTCTAGCAAATCATAATTAGACACGTGACAAAACAAAAATTTACAAAACAAATAAGATTGATTAAAAATGATTTTGGAACTTCACGTAAAAATTAAAAAAAAAAAAAACTAAATCCCTAAATTATTTCACACACTTACAAAATAAAGATCACGTTCTATAACTATTTTTCTCTTTTACCTTTCTATCTTATTTAATTTTACTTTCTTCTTCATTGTTTCTTCTCCAGTTGTTGATCAGTTCTTCCACTGATCAAAATAATTACATAAAAGTTATGATTACTCCTAATTCTAAATGTTTCTAAATGTTTTCTCTCATTTTAGATTCATTTTCCTCTTATTCTAATAATTTCTTAATTATTCATTTCAGGTAAAACGGCACATCAATGTGCTTATGTTTCAAAGTTATAAAAGAATAAAGAGATGAGCGGCGTTAGGGTTTCGGCGATTGGCGAAACTAGGGCTTCAGAGTCAGGAGATCGAGATGCGACCATGATGGATGTGGGAGAGAGAGCAAGACCACCAGGGGATCCACCAGACTGCGTGCCCTCGTATGCATCCAAGGTAGAGGGGATGAGCGAGGGAGGGATGCCGGTTCCGGAGAAACTGATCGATGATGACTTTATTACGGAGAGACTTTGAGTGGAGTTCCCTAATGGAGAAGATGGTGAACCGTCTATCACGATTGAGACAGAGGTGCTGGAAGCGATGAATGGGATGTGGAAATAGTGCATGATCGTTAGGGTTCTGGGAAGGAGTGTTGCGATATCTGCCTTGAGTAGGAAGTTACGGGAGTTATGGAATCCGAAGGGAGCAATGTACGTCATGGACTTGCCCCGTCAGTTTTTCATGGTCCGTTTCGAAAAGGAGGATGAATATATGGTGGCGCTGACAGGAGGCCCATGGAGAGTCTTCAGTAGTTATCTCATGGTGAGGGCTTGGTCACCAGAATTTGATCCCTTAAGAGATGACATTGCTACAACGCCGGTCTGGGTTAGACTAACAAATATCCCAGTGAACTTCTATCACCGGTCGATCCTGATGGGGATTTCTAAGGGTTTGGGGAAGCCAGTTCGGGTAGACATAACCACGTTGAACTTTGAGAGAGCAAGGTTTGCAAGAATTTGTGTCGAAGTCAACTTAGCAAAGCCATTGAAAGGGACAGTGCTAATTAATGGTGAGAGATACTTTGTAGCGTATGAAGGGCTATCTGAAATCTGTTCTAAATGTGGAATATACGGACATCTAGTCCATGGGTGTCCAAAAACTATTGCGGAGAGAGTGGCTAATATGGCATTACAGACGGTGACGTTAGTACTCCCTACATCGGTACCTAAACAAATCTCTCCGCAGGAGGATGGGTTTACTCAAGTAAAGGGAGTGAGAAGAGGAACGCAAGTGTCGAGGCAGGTGGGTATTGCGATACGAGAACCAGGTGAGGTAACTCAGCAGAGTCTTCATGAGACCTCTATTATCAAGGAGACCGCAAATATTGCACTATCGAACAAGTATAGCAGCCTTGAGATGACTATGAATGTGGATGGAACAAAGGAGGATATGGTTACTGGTGAAGAGAATAAGGAGAATAAGGAGAATCAGGACATGAATATTCAGAACAGGAAAGGTAAAGGTTTCTCGCAAGTGAAAGAAGGTTTGATCTTTAGCGGGAAAGCTAGTACTTCAACTAGTTCACAAGGAGCGCATAAGGAGAAGTGGGCCGCTAACAGAAAATTGATTGAGGGTAGTAGAGGAAAGCCCAAGAAAGTGAATAATAGGCCTGTTCGAGGGCTGGTGTTTGGGCCGACAAAGGGAGAAATTAGCCTATCAGAATCTGGAAAGAGACTGAGAGTGGAAAATTCTACAACAGGGAGAGCTGGTGGTGTGTTCAAAAATAGCGTGGAGAATGGTCAGACTAGATCTAAAACTCTGCTACTACGTGATGAAGAGGTAGATAACCCCATGGAGAGTACGATCAGCGTGGTGGAACAAAAAATGGCTGGTACACAGACGAACCTGCAAGGAGATGGAGGGATCTTGTCTCTTGCATAACAGGGGGCCCCGGTAATTCGTATATACCTTGACATATTGATGATGATGAATTGCTTATTCTAGAATTGCCGGGGGGCAAATAAACCCAATTTCAGACGCTCGATTCGGTACATTTTGAAGAAGCTTAATACTGACGTCCTGACGCTATTCGAAACTCATGCGGGTGGAGAAAAAGCGAGAAAGATATGTCAGAATTTGGGATTTGATAAGTCTTTTTGGGTTGATGCCACTGGTCAAAGTGGTGGAATTTGGCTATTGTGGAGAGATCAGGCGGGAGCTCTTACGGTATTGGAATCGTCGGATCAGTTTGTTCACGCCAGGGTGGTGATTGGGACACAGAGCATTCATCTCCTCGCTGTTTACGCTGCTCCTACAGTAAGTCGTCGTAGTGGGCTTTGGGGGCAGCTTAAAAGAGTATTGGAGAATATTGATGAACCGGTGTTGGTTGGTGGAGACTTTAACACTATCTTGAGATTGGATGAAAGAACTGGAGGTAATGGTAGGCTTTCACCAGATTCTCTGGCATTTGGGGAATGGATTAATGAGCTTGCATTGGTGGACATGGGATTTAAGGGGAATAAATTCACATGGAAAAGAGGGAAGGAGATGCAGAACTTTGTGGCGAAGCATTTGGATAGGGTCTTATGTAACGCCCATGCGCGAGTAAGGTGGCAGGAGGCAGCGGTTTCACATCTCCCGTTCCTGGCATCAGACCACGCACCACTCTACCTGCAACTAGAACCTGAGCAGAGGGGGAACTCGAAGAGGCGACCGTTTAGGTTTGAAGCCGCGTGGCTCAAACATGAAGGCTTTAAAGAGCTACTCTCGACATCTTGGAATGGTGAACTGAGTACTCCGGAGGCATTGGCATCTCTAAAATCCAAACTTAAAAAATGGAATAAGGAGATATTTGGAGATGTTATTCAACGAAAAGAAAAGCTTTTAGGAGATATTAAAGAGATTCAGGAGCAGTTGGAGAGAAACCCATGTGATGATTTACTTTTGAAGGAGGCGGTACTGCAGAAAGAGTTTTATGTGGTCCTCGAGCAAGAGGAGGTTTTGTGGTATCAAAAATCGCGTGAAAAATGGATAGTCCTGGGCGACAGGAACACAAAGTATTATCACACAACTACAATAGTACGGCGGAAGAGAAATAAGATAGAGATGCTAAAGGATGAGGATGGCCGCTGGGTGGATCAGTCTGAGGAACTGGAAAAGCTAGCTACAAAATATTATAAGAGACTGTATTCAACTGAGGATCTCAACCTTGTTACAGAGAAGCTCCCTCAGCAAGGCTTCACTGATTTTACACGGGAGGATTTGGTGAGTTTGAATAAATAGTTCTCGGGAGTAGATGTGGAGAGGTCTGTGAGATCGATGGGTAAATACAAGGCCCCAGGGCCGGATGGCTACCAACCTATCTTTTACCAATAATCCTGGGACGTGGTGGGTGAGTCTGTGACTAGATTTGGGCTGAAGTTTTTTGAAACGGGAGTTCTCGCAGAGGGCATGAATGATGCCATGCTGGTTCTTATACCGAAGGTTCTCAAGCCAGAAAAAATTATTCAATTCCGACCTATAAGCTTATGCAATGTTCTTTTCAAGATCATAACAAAGATGATGGTGCTGAGACTGAAGCATCTGATGCCTAAACTTATAGGACCTGCGCAAGCAAGCTTTATTCCTGGTCGTCTGAGTCAGGATAATATTGTTATCGTCCAGGAAGCAGTTCACTCAATGAGGAGGAAGAAAGGGCGAAGAGGCTGGATGCTTCTTAAATTGGATCTTGAGAAGGCTTATGACAGAATTAGGTGGGATTTCTTGGAAGATACACTCAATGCAGCACACCTACCTCAGATTTGGATTAAATGGATCATGGAATGTGTTACGAATCCTGGAATGAGCCTGTTGTGGAATGGAGAAAGGACAGAATCATTTACGCCTCAGTGTGGACTCCGACAAGGTGATCCCCTATCCCCATACCTATTTGTGTTATGCATGGAGAGACTGTGCCATCAGATTGAGTTCACAGTAGCTAATACGGAGTGGAATCCGATCAGATTATCTAGGGGTGGACCATCTTTATCTCATGTTTGTTTCGCAGATGATCTGATCCTATTTGCAGAGGCTTCGATAGCGCAGATTCGAGTAATACGCAAGGTCCTAGAGAGGTTTTGTGGGGCTTCGGGGCAGAAAGTTAATCTGGAAAAATCTATAATCTTTTTCTCTGAGAATATTCACCGGGATCTAGCTAATTCGATAAGTAATGAGAGTGGTATCAAAGGAACGAAGGAATTGGGTAAGTACCTTGGTATGCCAGTTCTCCAGAAAAGAATTAATAAGGAGACGTTTGGGGAAGTGATTGAGAAGGTTTCATCTAAGCTCGCTGGATGGAAGAGTAGATTTTTGAGTTTGGCAGGAAGGATAACGCTCACCAAATCTGTTCTCACATCTATTCAGGTTCATACGATGAGCACTATATCACTGCCGATATCAACTTTAAACCAACTGGATAAGATCGCTAGAGGCTTTATATGGGGAAGTAGTGAAGGCAACAGAAAGCAACACTTGGTGTCTTGGGACGTAATTTGTAAGCCTAAAAGAGAAGGGGGACTTGGCATTAGGTTGGCAAAGGAGATGAATATTGCTTTATTAGCAAAACTTGGATGGAGATTGTTGAATACGGAGGATGCTTTGTGGGTCAAGATCCTGAGGAAAAAATTTAGAGTCGGTGAGTTATATGATCCAACATGGCTGATAGTTCAGGGGACTTGGTCACCGACTTGGAGAAGCATAGCGGTGGGTATCAGAGATGTGATTGTTCCGGGGACGCGTTGGATCTTAGGGAATGGTCGCAGGGTCCGGTTTTGGAAAGACAAATGGTTGTTAGACGAACCTCTGCAGAACTTGAGTATGGTGCACATACCGGAGCTGATACTAGAGGCAAGGGCTCGGGATTTATGGCAGAATGGAACTGGCTGGTTAACTCAAGTTATCGAACCATATACATCAATACAGGACCGGTTAAGATTGGCTGCAATGGTTATTGATGATGTTACTGGGGCCCGTGATAGAATGTCGTGGGGGGAGAGTAAGGATGGACTGTTCTCGGTTAAGTCTGCATATGCCTTTTTGACTAGAGATAGAGTACCAAGACCGAATATGGAAGCTCTGTATAATCGAGTGTGGCGCCTAGTGACTCCTGAACGAGTCCGTGTCTTCCTATGGTTGGGGTCTCATCAGGTTATCATGACAAATATGGAGAGGAAGCGTAGACACTTGAGCGATAATGGAGTGTGCAGTCTGTGTAAAAATGGAGATGAAACTATCCTCCATGTGCTTCGAGATTGCCCGGCAGCAGCAGGATTATGGACGAAAAGTGTTATGCCGAGTAGACAGCATCGCTTCTTCAGTCTACCTCTTCTAGAGTGGCTCTATGACAATCTTGCGAGTGATAGGTCAGGAAATGGGAGCCAGTGGCCAACAATCTTTGCAGTTACGGTGTGGTGGTGTTGGAAATGGAGATGTGGGTATGTTTTCGGTGATATAGGGAAATGTCGAGATAGAGTGAAGTATGTTAGAGATAAAGCCCGAGAAGTGATGGACGCGAACAAGATCCTAAGTAAGAGATCAGTTGCTGGGGGTCGGGTAGAGAAGCAGATAGCATGGAAGTGTCCTGAGAGTGGCTGGTATAAACTAAATACGGATGGAGCAGCTCGAGGTAATCCTGGTCTGGCTACTGCGGGAGGGGTTGTGCGGGGCAAGTACGGGACATGGGAAAGGGGCTTTGCGGTTAACATTGGCATTTGCTCTGCTCTATTAGCAAAATTGTGGGGTGTGTACTATGGCCTGTGCATAGCATGGGATCGTGGTATTCGGCAGCTGGAGGTTGAAGTAGATTCTGAAAGTGTGGTGGGCTTTCTTCAGACAGGGATTCATGATGCACATCCCTTGTCCTTCCTAGTACGTTTGTGCTATGGCTTTGTTTCAAGAGACTGGTTAGTCAAAATTTCTCACGTGTATAGGGAGGCTAATCGTCTAGCAGATGGATTAGCTAACTATGCATTTTCTTTACCTTTTGGTTTACACTATTTTGAGTCGGCTCCAGGGCATGTTGCTCCTGTTTTGTTGGAGGATTGTAATGAGATGTCTAGAACTCGGCGGGTTTGTCTGTAGTTGTTGATTTATTTTGAAATAAAGTGTAGGAGACTGCCGTTTACCAAAAAGAAAAAGTTATAAAAGAATGAAAATTGAAAGTTAAAGCTCTATCAGCAACGAAGGTAACCATAATCATCTCAACTCTTTTATATGTCTTATCTTTGTGAAACTACTTACATTTATTTCATCCAATATAAACAGATATGAAAAGGAAAGAAGAAAAAGTCAAACGAAAGAGCCCAACAAACATAAAACACAAGCAGAACCGTAAACAAGTGGTATCTTCTATCTTTAGACTTTAGTTACACTTTAATAATTTCTATTTTGTTTTTGTAGCTTTGAAATCAAATCTCACGGCTAATGATGCGAGTCTAACTGAGGAAAAAAAATATCAATAACTATGATGATGCAATTTAGGTATTTACAAATTTGTTTGTTATAGTTTGACTATTTAGCAAATTCTTTTTTTAATGTAACATAGCATATTCTTACAAATTTTTTGCTTGAAAAATAAGTCTATTATATTGACTATTTTGTATATATGTTAGTTTTATGTTTTTTAATATTAATTCCAATAAATTTATTTTAAAGAAGAACTATTTACAAAACAAATACAAATAAAACTGAATATAGCAAATACGATATTTCTAGGTGTTACCTAGCTTCAGCAAATTTTGTTTAAAATAAATTCAATTTTGATTTAAAACATTACAATTTTATTTTTTAAATAATTTAAAAGCAACCAAAAAGTATACCCGGATACTAGTAAGAGATATAAAGCAAACACAACTTTTCAACTTGAAAACCTCTCTTTAAAAAAACCTCATGTCTCTCGTTATCCGTTTGCTCCGACATCGGAGGCGACGTCGGATGCGTGCTCCTCCTTACTCGTCCTCGTTTTCATTTTTGCCTCCTGATGTTGCTCTCTCCCTTCGGTCGATATACTTGGAGTTCTGATCTTTTGCCGGCTTCTCATCATCGGTGAGGCCTCGCTGCTTGTGGAGTTCGCCAGCTGCTTGGAGGTCCGGTGAGGCGCACAAGGGTGGTTCAGCTCAGGGGGTCGGTTTTTAGGGATTATGGTTCATCGGAGTTTCCTTTTCTCCCTTAGATCTTCGGCGTGTCTCAAGGAACGGTGGCGCGTGGCTTCGTCAATGGGCCTCTTCTTCCCAGATTTGTGCTTCACTGGTATAAACTTTTTCGATCCGTTCAGGAAAAGTGGGGTGGTGGCGCGTAGGTTTTCTGCTCGCTTGGTGTCTTGCGGCGAAAGCTCACCTCTTCGTAATCCAGGAGGTTTTCGGTGTATCTCACCGACGCGTACAAGGAGGTTAGGTCGTCGCGTGTCGGTCTCATCTTCTTGGTGGTGGCGCGTGCAAGTTGTAGCTCGGCGGAGGCGGCAAGTCGTCTATGGCTCCGGCGGGTTCTTGGTCCTTCTAGCGATGGACTGGTCTTGAAGGCATTTTGCTTTGAAGCACATCATCCCAGCGCAAGGGTCTTAGTCATTTGGCTGCTCTAGTGGGTGTGTTTCTAACCGTTTTCGTTGCATGTTTTGTTCTAGTTGGTGTGTGTTGCAGCCTCTTCCAGTCCCGCGTTATTTAATTTCATGTTTGGTTGTGTAGTTGTATGTTTTTTTTTCTTGTGTTTAGGTTGTGATAAGCTTAGATCGTGATGGTGTTTCAAAAAAAAAAAAAAAAAGCTTAGATCGTGATGTTGTGTTGTAGTCTCTCTGGACTTCATGGTCGTAATGTGTCAATCAGGGAGGAGGAAGTGGAGACTTGTTCTCCCGCCCCGATTAACTGGAACCAGCCGGTGATCACTGATGTCGGGTCCGGGGTTATGATAAGCGGCTTTGTCTGTGTATCCTTCCTAGAGTCGGGTCTGGAGTTTAACGAAGTAATCCGACTGTGTATCATTCGAAAGTGTAACGGGGATAGTTTTAGGTCGTACGGATTTTATCCGAATCTCAGTTTATATTCATTACTTATGCCCATTTGGGATGATAAATAATAATCTGTATTTAAAAAAAAAAGATGTAAGGCAAACAAGTATTTGTGCCTAGTGATTAGTGTAAATTTTGTTAGGGAAAATTGAAAAGAACGAACTTATTATGGGCATTGTGTAATATGTAGCATAATAGTGCTTGAGATAAGAAGACTCTCTTATTTAGCAATAGAGAGAGAGAGTGTCGTGTCTCTGTATATTCGTTGCAGACACTAACAGTAACGCAGGAAAGGAAAGATGATGACGGCTGCAGTTACAGCCCCTTTCTGGTCTCTATCGTCGTGCTCTCTGCTTCCTTGTCAAGGTCTATATTTCTCTATCACTCTTTTCTGTCTCTGTCTAGCTGACTACGAAGCGCTTAAGTTTTGACAAGGGTTTATTGTTGGTGAAGTTACAGGGCGAATGCAATGGAAACGAAACGAAAAGGTAAAACTTCCTTTTTCTCCCAATCAACTGATAAACCCTATACGGAGAGTAAGTGTGCATATTAGTGTTTGATGAAATGCTTCAACGAAAACTTGAACTTGTTTTTGTTTCCAAAGCTTTGATATCTAAACAACTCAATAACACATTCTTTTGATTCGCGCAGAAACGGTTCTCGAGAAAAGTGGCTTTTATAACAGCTGGGTTTGAGCTTAAGCCTCCTCCATATCCTCTTGTACAATTGGAAAGGAGTAGAGTCAAAAAGACCCAACTTTTAAGATTTGAAATTTGGCGTGTTTTGACTCAATGGTTGGTAGGATGCTCTGGAACCGCATATGAGCCAGGAAACTTTGGATTATCACTGGGGCAAGCATCACAAAACTTATGTAGAGAACCTGAACAAGCAAATCGTAGGCACGGATCTTGATGGATTGTCGCTGGAAGAGGTTGTGCTTCTTTCATACAATAGAGGCAATATGCTTCCTGCCTTCAACAACGTCGCACAGGTGTTGGGGGTGGATTTACATCCTCCCTCAAGACCCATTAAGACAATGAATTATACCCACTTTGTTAGGAAACCCTAGGTATATTTTTTCTATAAATAATGAGGTATCTCCTTATTAGAATGGATTTTTTTTTCGACCTAGATCTAGAACACATCCTATAAGGATTTTATACATTCTTTGATTCACTTTACACTAGAAATCATTTTTGTAATGCAATCTTTGATCAATAAAGCTTTTGGATGTTTTTTTTTCTCATATTGATTCTATGAAGATTTCTCCTAAACCTCAAGAATCTAATACTTATCCTTAGATTCTTTATTGTATGATTCCAACAAACATCACCAGGAAATACACCGTTTTTGGGTCAAAAAGTTGGCGCTAGAAGGAGGGGGAACAAGGAGAAATATCTTCAAAGCATATCAAACTTGGGAGAATCCAGATCTCTCTCTCGCGGTTACTCGTTTCTCGGCGTTGATCGCTTTCTCGCATTCACTCGGATAGCTCTCTCGCAGTTATTCAGCGCAGATCATTCTCTCGCAGTCGCTCGGATCGATCTCTCGCGGTCACTCGACTCGCTCTCTTGCTGTTACTCGTCATGGATAGCTCTCTTGCAGTTACTCGGCGCAGATCGTTCTCTCGCAGTCGCTCGGATCGATCTCTTGCGGTCATTCGACTCGCTCTCTTGCAGTTACTCGGCACGGATCGCTCTCTTGCGGTTACTCGTCATGGATAGCTCTCTCGCAGTTACTCGGCGCAGATCGTTCTCTCGCAGTCGCTCGGATCGATCTCTCGCGGTTCTCGCGGTCGCTCGACTCGCTCTCTTGCAGTTACTCGGCACATATCGCTATATTGCGGTTACTCGTCATGGATAGCTCTCTCGCAGCTACTTGACGCAGATCGTTCTCTCGCAGTCGCTCGGATCGATCTCTCGCGGTCACTCGACTCACTCTCTTGCAGTTACTCGGCACTGATCGCTCTCTTGCGGTTACTCGTCACGGATCGCTCTCTCGTAGTCACTCGGATTGCTTGCAAGACTCGAGCATGACGTGATACCGCGAAGACACGTCTACCTGTGGCGATTTGATTGTGATGGTTCGCTCATGGCGGTACGTTCATGATGATGTCTATGGCGACTTGTCTTTGGCAGCTTGTCGATTGACGCTTCATCCATGGCTACTTGCTCCGGTGGTTCAGAACACTGTCCTCACAGATCGTTCGCGCAACCATCCCGGAGTAAGAAGTCTGATCGGAATCAGAAGTATGTCGATGACAGCTCGCCCGAGACGGTCTGTCTATGACAATTCATCTATGGCAACCTAACCATGACGGCCCGTTCATGACAATCGTCTACGTCATGGGTATGTGCCTAGTTCATTGTCTCATAAACTCTATTCGTAAAATTCACAGAGATCGGTTTCATTTCTCTCTACTAACTTGGGGGGGCTTACTGTTGGGGGTGGATTTACATCCTCCCTCAAGGCCCATTAAGACAATGAATTAGGCCCACTTTGTTAGGAAACCCTAGATATTTTTCTTCTATAGATAAGGAGATACTTCCTTATTAGAATGGACTCTTTTTTCCATCTAGGTCTAGAACACATCCTATAAGGATTTTATACATTCTTTGATTCACTTTACACTAGAAATCATTCTTGTAATGCAATCTTTGATCAATAAAGTCTTTAGATGTTCTTTTTCTCATATTGATTCTACGAATATTTCTCATAAACCTCAAGAATCTAATAATTATCCTTAGATTTTTTATTGTATGATTCCAACAAACATCACCAGCAAATACACCGTTTTTGGGTCAAACAATAGGTAAATGCCAAATATTGCTTCTCTAGTTCCTTTCTCAAGGTTGGATGTGAATTGGGTTATATGATGGGATTTGCAGGCATGGAACCACGAGTTCTTCTCGGAGTCTATTCAACCTGGAGGTGGAGGAAAGCCAAGTGGATATCTCCTCAGACTGATAGAGAGAGATTTTGGTTCTTTCAATGACCTTTTAGAAAGGTTCAAGGCAGCTGCAGCCTCCAACTTTGGTTCCGGTTGGACTTGGCTTGCATGTGAGTGTTTTTTTTTACTTGGCTTTTGCTTCTCCACGAAAATAGATAATTTGCTAATCCCAAAACATATTTCAACTGATGCAGACAAGGCGAATAGACTGGATGTTGCAAATGCCATAAATCCACTTCCAAAGGAGGAAGACAAGACGCTTGTAATAGTAAAAACTCCCAATGCAGTAAATCCGCTCGTATGCGATTATTCTGTAAGTGTCTAAAACATAGATGAATCTTTGTTGTTTGCTGTGGATCTGATGTCACACTTTTTTGTCCATCTTTTTATGTGCAGCCACTTCTCACCATTGATACATGGGAGGTATAAATATAAGCTATTGATTTATCTCTGTTAATTTCAACTAGAAAGATTGGTTTCGGCGGAAAAGGAAATTTTTCGGTTATGACGGAAAATGAGATTTTTCGATTTGGACGGGAAAACGAGATTTTTGCGATTTTGATGGGAAAATGAGATTTTTTGGTTTTGACGAGAAAATGCATTTTTTGCGGTTTTGGCGGGAAAACGAGATTTTTTTTTATTTTGGCGAGAAAACGCGTTTTTTGGTTTTGGCGGGAAACGCATTTTTCGGTTTTGGCGGAAAAATACAATTTTTATTTTTGGCGGGAAAACACGTTTTGTGGTTTTGACGGGAAAATGAGATTTTCTGTTTTGGCGGGAAAACACGTTTTTTCGGTTTTGGCGGGAAAACGCGTTTTTGCGTTTTTGGCGTGAAAACGCGTTTTTGTAGTTTTGGCATGAAAACACGTTTTTTCGGATTTCGCGGAAAATGCGTTTTGGCGGGAAAATATGTTTTTGCGGTTTTCGCGGGAAAATGCGTTTTTTGGCGGGAAAACACGTTTTTGCGGTTTTCGTGGGAAAATGCGTTTTGGCGGGAAAACACGTTTTGCAGTTTTCACGAGAATATGCATTTTGCAGTTTTGGCGGGAAATGCATTTTGATGAGAAAATGCATTTTTCGGTTTTGGCGGGAAAACACGTTCCGGCGGGAAAACAAGTTCCGGCGGGAAAACACGTTTTGTGGTTTTGGTGAGAAAATGTGTTTTTGTGTTTTGGCGGAAAAATGCGTTTTAGGGTTTTGGCGTGAAAACGCGTTTTTGTGATTTTGGCATGAAAACACGTTTTTACGGGAAAACATGTTTTTGCAATTTTGGCAAGAAAACACGTTTTTTGCAATTTTGGCGGGAAAACACGTTTTTTGCAATTTTATGCGGAAATGCATTTTTAGGGTTTTGGCGTGAAAATTTTGATTTTAGGTTTTCGCGGAAAAATGCGTTTTTGTGGTTTTGTCAGTTTTTGTGTGTGACAAAATGATATTATGTTTATGTTTGTAATTTGTGAATTACATCAGGACATAATAGATATTATACCAAATTGAATGAACCATCTCCATCAAAATGGTCCAAATTGGATCAGCTGAATGAACTTTAAAATTAAGTCTAAATTTTTTAAAGTCATCTGGATGATCCATCCAGATGAGTTGCACTTCTAGGGTCCGACTGGTGACCATCTGGGAAACAAGAAGAACGAATAAAAAAGAAATGTACGGGAATAAAATACCAGAAATGAAAAGGAATGGTTATTCCTTATCAAATTTGACAAGAAATAATTTTGTTCTTTAATTCTCTACAAAAAAGGGAATGAAAGGGAATGAGAGGAAATTATTATTCCTTGTGAATGGTAATTTTTTTTAGGAACGTTAGAGAATGCATTATTCCTCGTCGTTCCCTGGTCACCATTCATACCCCAAGTGTCTAAACGAACAGGACCGCAGTATAAACTTTTGCTTATTGACCCTTAAATCTTTAAATAATTGTTTGAGACTTGTTGTTGGAAAAACAAAAACCTTTGTTACAATATTTACATTCCTCCGATGTGGTGTTTTTATGAGTTACGAGGAGACCTGTGATTGGGCAAAGCCAAGTATCTTTCTACAGATGGTGAATGTCTGTAAACCCTTTGTAGACGACCATATGATATTTGTTCTTGCCCATGAATAGGAGGAGAGTACTCTCCAGGAAGTCTCTGTCCGTGAACCGGAGAGTGCCGTCTTGGAAGGGGAAGGTAAGAAGTTGGAGGCAGATGCTCATATGCAGGTACACTTCTTCCTAAACCACTAGGTGGAGCTAAATATTCAGGGGAACTCCTGAGACTTGACCGATGAGGAAAACCTGGTGAAGGCTCGAGGTAACTACTGACAAGAGCTGATATTTCATCGTCTCTGTGACTAGGGAAGCTTCGGGCAGGGTAGGTAGAAGAATAAGATGAGGAAGCTGCTGGTGGCATTTCCATGTCTGACAACCTTGGACGTTTCATCTGTTGGTTATACAATCTCTTCGTCAATGCTGTTTCCTCCATTAAACTGATGGATCTTGCTTCCCCTTGCATCTGTTTGTCGAGTTGAAGAATGTCTTTCTCCAACTTAATCATTTGCTCTTTGATCTGCCATCCTTGTACTTCTTTCTCTGGGTCTAAGTTGTGAGCCTCCAAACACTTCATCACTGATAACAAGGCAGCTAAAAACTTTTGGTTGGCCTCTTTCTGTTAAGAGAACAAAAGGCAAACAATGGTAAGAATCAGAAAAGAAAAAAAAAAAGAGAGTCAATGAAGGTAGCTAAGAAGGGCCATACAAATGCTATCGGTGCTTGAGCTTTCTGTTTTGCCCTCTCAAATGACTCCTTGCTCATCCTTAGGAATGAAGTTAGAAGCGAAGAAGCCGAAAACCTATCCTCTATCCCAAAGGTATAAATCATCCCAAGTGCTTCAATATGCTTTCCACGCTTGATACTTAAATCAACTATACCTACGACCGATAGAATAATGTGTTAGGACCAGTTACTAAACCCTTTCATCGAACATTACTCAATGCTTAATTAGCATGCAACAGAACAGTCATATGATCTACTTCCAAGGCAATTGCACTCTAAAATGCCATTTTCTTTCATTGTTAACTGCAGATGATTCTACTCTTAAGATCTTATAAGGAACAAAAAATAAAGATGGGAACTTAATCCTGACCCATTCTGCAACAAAAGAAACCACCTTTGTAATGGAAACTCATCGACTCAAGAAAGAAGATGATACCTGACATCATAGGGACAAGGAAAGGTGACCGTTTTAGAGCAGCAGCAATCTCAGCAGTACCACTCTTCCGTACCAGATCAAACAAATCCATACTCTTAAAGCTCGAAGGAATCCCAAAACAAGCAATTAGCAGAAGCAAACCCCTTGCGTCCATTGCCTCTGCCGCAGCTAACCTACCTTCGTTCATCATCCTTTTCTTCCACGCAACAGCAGCCGCCTCGGCTTCATCCTTGATAGAACCATCAATGGGCTTCTTCTCTTCGCTAGGATCAAGCATTAGAAGATAACACTCGAGAATAAGAAGCGAAACCTGCCTCGCAGGGATCATATGGGAATCACTCGCATAAGCTTTGCGCCCTTGTAAGAAAAACTTGCCAATGCATTCCAACACGAACTTAGCTGGCTCCTTGGCTAGCTTCAGAGCTGCAGGAAGCTCTTCAATCAGCTTAGCTCGGTCAGAGATATTCGAGTACATGTATCTACGCAGGCCTTTGCTGCACATCAACTCGCACAATCGCTCCACCTTATCCGAAATCTCCGGTACTGTCTCAGAAGTCTCCTTTGGCGGCGATTGTGTGGCGGCAACCGCGGTGGCTGTTTCTCCGGAAGCATCGTTCCGTGGAGACTGCGATCGGGAGGAGGGAGACTCGGCGATGATGCCTTTGAATTTGAGACTGGAGCCAATGGCGTTCTTGATGTAATCCATGTGGTTTTGCAAGTCGTCGTAGTGGCGTTTGAAGGCGTCCATCGCAGCTGCAAACGCAGTTAAATCGTCGATCGATTTCAAAAATTGCGGATGGTTAGATTGTTCGATCGTGATTTCCGTGTTTGTAGGCACGGTTCCCCGTTGTATGGTCGGCGATGATGGTTTATTCTCCCTCGTGGATGGATCACGGGCAGGGATCAGAGAATCATTACGGAAGGCCATGGGAATTGCGGAGAAGAAGAAGAAAGGTAGATGTGTTTATAAATCCCTAGTTTTGTTAAGATGTCAGGAGAGATATGGTTTTTTTTTTTTTTGTTAAGGCTGATTTATTATGAGATTACATTTATGGGAAAGATTACCTAGACGATTCGATAACCGACAATACGACGTGTCTTATGAAGATCTACACCTAACTGCATCATCTGAGCCATCTTATGAAGATCCATTCCTGACCAGATTTACTTGCACTATGTTGTAGATTCTTTGTAAGCCTTTCTTCTATAGTTTGGAAGTAAAAGTCTTTAAACCTTAACCAGTATGCTAGGGTGCTTTCACAAGGTAATAGGCTAGGGTGCTTCCACAAGATAGTAGGCTAGGGTGTTTCCACAAGGTTCGTAGAAGTTAGAGATGGGAATTTTGGGTCATTATCCGCGGGCCCGCCCCGCCCTGTTTGACCCGCCGCGGGTGCAGGGCGACCGATTCACAAATTTCGACATGCAGATGTGGGTTGAATCGATTTTAAGCGGGGTGGGTGCGATTCGACCGATTCACAAATTTCGACATGCAGGTGCGGGTGCGGATTGAGTCGTAAGCTGGGCGGGTGCGGATCACCTGAATTTAAGTCGCGGATACCCGCCGACCCGCAAAATAAAAAAAATATTTTTTAAATATTTTTTTTAAAAATAAGTAAAAAACTGTAAAAAATTATATAAAATAATGAAAATTATATAATTTAAATTATAAATGTATAATTTATATTATTTTTATTATAAAAAAGTAATTAATATATAATAAAAATAATTATTTATTAAATTTAATATTATCCGCGGGTCCTGCAGGTTACCCGCAAATCTCAGCGGGGCGGGTGCGGGTGTACAATTTATCTTTCGCGGGTTATGCGAGTCAGAATTTTGAGTAAAAATAATAGAGATAAAAATAGATACGATCCGTGGGTTGGCGGGTCATGCGGGGCAGGTCTTGACTTAAAAAATAGCAATCTTCGCTCGAAAGTCAAACACGGCATGTTTGGTCCTTTGATGCTTTAATCATTTGTAGCAATGTAAAACAAAACTGATGTTGTGTCAATACGCCAGAGAAGCTATTGTGATATGAGATGAGCTCTAGCATTAAGTTGCGTATCCAACAAAACTGTGTTAGTGACATCCATCCTTGTACTCTGCTTCACAGCTGGATCTTGATACCCTTGGTTGGTTTGGCCATATGTCTACTGTAGTTTACATGAGTGGTTTTCTGATAAGCCAAACCAACCAATCTGCGTCAAAATATGATGTGAGAGAATCGATTGATCATTTATACTCTTTGTTAGTTAGAATATACTGTGTCGATAAGAAAGGATACTTATATATTGTCTGTCTTTGCCGTTTTCCGTTGATAGTTTTGTATGTTTTTGTTCAATTTCCCGAAGAGTTGTTTCCTAAGTTGTTGAGTTTTTATGGATTTTGTGAAAGTTCCTTCGTAAAAATATAAGTTTGTGGGAACCGAAATTCGCACTGTCGATTTCCGTTTAAATTAGGAAAGATAAGAAACCCTAAATTTCCCAGAAATCCCAGATATCTGCTAAACCACACGCCAATCAATCAGAACACGAAAGTATAGATGGGAAATAAATATATGCAATCGAAAAGAGAGCAAGAAAGGTTTTTATTCCAAATCCGCGTTTGAGCGTAACAACAAGGTAAGAGCCTTCGGCCATGAGAGCTGTCGGCGAGATTCCTTGTTCTAGCAACCTAAAACTTGAAAACCTAGGTGAGTCGCAGCTCGATAAAAAAATGGAAAATTGCCTAAATGCTCTAAGTTTTTTGCTCTGAGTAATAATTCTTGTGTCCCCCTCCCCCTTCAGCCTCGGTCTCCTTATATACTTCTTCTAAGGCGGTTTACCTTTTTTCCTTTCTGCCCCCGGTCGAGTTTATCGCTTCGCGGAAATATTCCATTACCCTTCGATCCCGGAAACCTGATATTTATCTTCGGAAACTTGACATTTATCTTCTCAAACTTGACATTTATCTTCTTCTGCATAACAAAAGATAAACCGCCATAACGATTGGGCTTTAATCTTTCGAGCCGCCCATTTTTCCGCGGGGAGTTTCCCGTCGGCGATGTATGCGAGGACTGTTTCTGTCCAAGGTTTGTCGAATCCATACTCGGATTGTTCTAGAACCTTCGTTGTCTGGACATTGACTTCGTTTGGATCGCCGTCGGGTGACTCGATTAAGTTTATTATGACGGGTGGCCCGATTCTAGGGTGTTCTATGAATTCGACGGGAATCACCCTGCTCAGGCCTGGATCCGAACTAGACGCCATGGCGACTAGGGCGTCAGCCTGTGCGTTTTCGGCACGAGGAATCCGGGTTAGAGCAAACTGGTCGAAACCTTGAGCCAAGTTTTGAACGAATTTTAAGTAGGCATCCATTCTCTCGTCCCTTGATTTGTATTCCCCGATGTATTGACTCGCAACTAGCTGGGAATCGCAGTAGGCGTGAATATTACGTATTTTTAGGCCGTGAGCCAATCGCAAACCCGCGATTAGGGCTTCGTACTCAGCTTCGTTGTTCGAAGCGCGGAAAATCAGTTGGAACAATTGTTCCAGTTTTTCTCCTGTTGGCGACGTGAGTCTGACTCCGACTCTAGATTAAATGATATTTTTAACAAATAACCATTTTGTTAATTTGATATCTCCATTAGCCCTTATATATAGCTTAAGAGTTCACTCTTTTTTTGCACAATGCATGAAAAACATTAAAAATCTAACGAGTTCTATGGAAATATTTACGTACAAAAATTCATGTTTATCTAGTAAAAATTGTGCGATTAATTGGAGAAAAATGCTATTTTGGAGATTTTTCCTATATTTTTGTTTCTTATTCTTAATTAGCTCTATATATGATTTATTGTTTTGTCATGCAAAAATGTCGTTTGAGATATTTATATTTCTGTCAAAGAATCAAATCTTTTTTTTTGTCTCTCAATAAAACTATTTTGACAAGTGTCAATATTTACAGTTTCCAATGAAAAGGCAAGACTAGCTCCATGAACGAAGCACGACGATGCGTATATGAGATACCCCTTGCGAAGTTAACTGAGGGAACACACATACACCGCACCACACGCCAAAGAGTGGTCTGACATTTATACCAGTGACATTAGTTTAGCTCTATCTCTACTAAAAAAGATAAGTGATGCATGGAAGCATTTCCCAAAGAGAATCGAATAGATTCTCTCTCTTTTCTTTTGTGTTCGTCAGTCTTTTCTTTACCATTCCCCGAGACAAATGCTCCATGAACTTCTTATAAAGAACCAACAAATGGGTTTTTATTTCATTGGAAACTGTAAATATTGACACTTGGTTTACGAATGTAATTACAATATAGTGATATGGACCAAGTTTTATACAGTATACGAAGTCATTAATGAAATTCGTTTTAATATGGTTATGGCTAGCAAACCATCATTATTGTACCTGATTCTTGAATTAAAGTATCTCTCACAACGACAACAATATTTAAATAGTTAAAAATATTATAAAACTCTATAATGCGTAAACCATCACCATGTGTGAAGATTCAAATTTAACGAAAGTGGTCAACGATCATAATTTTACTCGAAGCACTCCTATAGCATCTTATTATTCCCTAAACACCCAATTCTTTAGTTTTCCAAAATTTACATTTATTTATTGAATTATTGTTAAAAAAGAGTTTGAAAAACAAGAAAGAAAAAAACAATGAGCGTGAGGAAGGGTATGGTGTAAATTGATCAGAAGGTAAGGACATTTCAGAAACATCGGCAGTGACTACACAGAACGACAAAGCAAGCTGGTTACTGAGAAGTCACTACATGATAAGCTTGATAAGATCACTTTATCTCAAGACTTATTGAAAGAAGATGTCTACCAGGAGCCGAAGGACATTTCAGAAATATCTAGACCCTTGCTTAGAAGAGGATCCGTCGACGTGGAGGGTCCACGTCGAATCGGACTCCTGGTTAGTCGTGCACCCCGTAGGGAGTTCTACTAGGAAGTCGGCGAGCAGCTGCGATTTCGCGTAAGATTTTGCTCGGTACTCGATGTCGTACCCGCTAAGCTCGATTGCCCATTTTGCTAACCTTCCAGATTGGCTGGGGCTATGAAGGATTGTCCGTAGTGGGAACGAAGTGAGTACTACGATCGTATGGGACTGGAAATACGGCCTTAGCTTTTGTGCGGACATTACGACTCCGAGCGCGAGTTTTTCCATCATCGGATAACGTGTTTCCGCGTCGAGTAAAGTTTTGCTTACGTAAAAGATCCGTTTTTGTTTGCTACGTTCTTCTCGGATGAGGACGCCGCTTACAGCCGTGACTGATACCGCGATGTACATGAACAGTGGTTTTTCTACTGGTTTTGGGACCACCGGGGGAGTGGCCAAGTAGTATTTGAGCTGTTGGAAAGCTTTTTCGCACTCTTTGTACCTCCTGCTTTGTTCTCGGGGTTACCATTTCGACAGCGCGGTGATCTGTTTAGGGTTGGCCTCAACCCCACGGAAGGTGACGAGGTACCCTAGGAATTCTCCAGATGATACCGCGAACCAACACTTAGCGGGGTTAAGTTTCATGTTGTGCAGGTTTAGCCTTTCGAAGCACTCTTGGAGGTGAGTGATATGATCCCGTTCTTTGAGGGATTTGACGAGCATGTCATCAATGTACACCTCCATTGTCTTTCCAAGTTTTTTGGAGAACATACGGTTGCCGTGTCGTTGATAAGTCGCGCCGGCATTCTTAAGGCCGAACGGCAACACCCTATAGCAGTAGGTTCTGCGGTCGGTTATGAATGCAGTTTTTTCCTTGTCGTTGGGGTTAATCATGATCTGATTATACCCTGGAAAACGGGTCCATGAAGGATAGGAGTTTGTTCCCTGCCGTCGCTTCGACCAAGCGATCGATGTGCGGCAATGGGAAGCTGTCCTTTGGACACGCCTTATTGAGGTATGTGAAATTGACGCATACTCGCCACTTTCCAGTTTTCTTTTTTACAACGACTGGGTTAGCGAGCCAGTCAGGATACCTAACTTCCGTTATGGATCCGACTTTGAGAAGTTTTTCGACTTCGTCGTTGACTGCGCAAACGCGCTCGGGTCCCAGCTTTCGTCTCTTTTGCTTGATAGGTTTGAAAGTTGGGTCGACGTTGAGTTCGTGGCACATGATGTTGATATCAATCCCCGATATATCCTCTGCGGCCCATGCGAACGTGTTCAAGTTCTTTTTCAGACAGGCTATAAGCTCAATTTTCAGAGATTCGCTCAGGTTCGGCTGATTTTGACACAGCGATCTGGGAATGCTTCGTCTAAGCATACCAATACAACGGGCTCGCAGGTTGGTTCGCGTTTTCCCTCCAAGCCTTCGGCTACTCGTGATTGCCAAAAGACCTCAGTTTCGTCTTGTTCTAGGGCGTTGTCCACGACGGATGATTTCTTTTTCTTTTTAGGCGTTACCTCCGCTAAGGGGTTCTTTCGCTTTAATTCTGCGGCGAAGCATACTCACGAGATTCTCCGATATCCCCAGATGGTCTCAATTCCACGAGGGGTTGGGAATTTGAGACACATGTGGTATGTCGACGGGACTGCTTGCATTGAATTCAGCCATGGAGTTCCTACGATCGCGTTATACGATGCAGGTCGATCGATGACCAAGAACTCCACGATTTTCGTCATGCTGCCGGCTTTAACCGAGAGGTTGATTGTGCCGAGTGTCATGGTTGCCTCCCCCGAAAGTCCTACTACTGGGTTTGGATCTTCCGCGATTTCGGATGGGCAGATTCCCATTCTTTCGAGGGTGCTTTTGAAGATGATATCGGCCGAGCTTCCGGTGTCGACCAATATCCTTGCGATATCGATATTCTGGATTGACAGCTCAACGACACGGAGATCATTGGGAGGTTTGACCGGATCGGCCGTTGCTCTCTCCTTGAAGGAGATAACGTCGTTGCCTGTTCGATCAGACATACCGTGCCTAAGTCGTATGGTGGTTTTTTGATTAAGATATTCCGTCCTCCCCCCTCCTTTTAGCGCCAAACTGTGGGAACCAAAATTCGCACTGTCGATTTCTGTTTAAATTAGGAAAGATAGGAAACCCTAAATTTCCTAGAGGTCTCAGATATCTGCTAAACCACACGCCAAGCAATCATATCATGAAAGTATAGATGAGAAATAAGTATATGGAATCGAAAAGAGAGCAAGAAAGATTTTTTTACGAATCCACGTTTGAGCGTAACAACAAGGTAAGAGCCTTGGGCCACGAGAGCTGTCGGCGAGATTCCTAGTTCTAGCAACCTAAGACTTGAAAACCTAGGTGAGTCGCAGGTCGATAACAAAAACGGAAAGTTGCCTAAATGCTCTAAGTTTTTTGCTCTGAGTAATTATTCTTGTGTCCCCCTCCCCCTTCAGCCTCGGTCTCCTTATATACTTCTTCTAAGGCGGTTTACCTTTTTCCCTTTATGCCCCCGGTCGAGTTTAATGCTTCGTAGAAATATTCCATTTCCCTTCGATCTCGGAAACCTGACATTTATCTTCGGAAACTTGACATTTATCTTATCAAACTTGACATTTATCTTTTCCTGCATAACAAAAGATAAACCGTCATAACGATTGGGCTTGATTTCTATAAAATCGTAAATGGGCTCTTAGCCGCGTTCTGACCCCTTTTGGGCCGTTTTCCGACTTAGGCGTTTTTACGATTTTATACAAAGAGTGCTTTCGAAACAACGTCGAATTTAAAGAACATTCCAATTCCTCGTATAACGTAGGCAATTCGAGGTGTTTAGTTAACCGTTGCCGTTTTATACGACCAATCCGAATGTCCTTCGAGAAAAGACGAGTTCCCGCGGTTTCTAAATCGTAAAGTTCCAACGATGCCTTCGATCGAAACGAAACAAGAATGAGTTCGAAGCAATCTCGGAAGAGGAGTTACGAGGACGAGGCAAATACGGGTTCCGGTTATTCCAGCTCGGCCGTTCGCCGAACTGGACTGGTCCAGCTCGGATCCAGCTCGGCGAACGGCCGAGCTGATCCGTGCTGAGTCCAGCTCGGTCGTTCACCGAACTGGACTGGACCGGGGTTCGTCTTTCTTTGAAACTTTCGTTCGAGAGCTTTTACCAAGAATGTGTCGAAAAGGTTTCCGCGAGATAATGTGATTTTAGACGTTGATTTCGAGATAACCGTTTTTGATCCCAACAAAGTTTTGTGATTTTTTTGAAGTTAGTTGTACGGAAAATTATTTTGTAAAAGCTGTTTTGTTTTGTTTTACGAAAGATGTTCTGTTAGAACTTTTCAAAGTTAGTTTTATGAAATATTGTTTCGTAAAACCTGTTTTGTTATGTTTTATTTTACGAAAGATATTTCATAAAAACTTTCTGAAATAGTTTTACAAAAGTTTCTTTTGTAAACACAGTTTTGTTTTTTTTTTAGAAAGATGTTTCTTAAAAAGTTTCTGAATTATTTTTATGGAAGTTTGTTTCGTAAAAACTGTACAATTTTTAGTGTTTCTTGTAAAACCCTTTTGAAAAAACATTTTCCGAGTAATTCTTGTTTGAACAGAAATTACTTTTTCCCTTTTCGAGAAGAAGTATACAAGTTTGTTCAAACGTATAGTTGTTTAAATTGGCACAGTATATGCAGAATTGCTCTCTCAACATTTCTGGCCCATCCTCGTAAATTATACGTTTTCAGGTGATTATACCCGTTGATATCGCTTAAGATGACCTCAACAATTGCTTAGATTGTAACAACACTGTGTATATAAACACACTACATTATCAATGGAAGTAATAAACTTGAACACATATATGGTATCATAGCAGATTCAAAAAAAATATCTTCCTTAAAAAATTTCGTATAGGTCAGAAATCACTCAGTGTTCAGTGGGGGGGGGGGTGGGGTAGATCCAAATACAGATCCGATCTTAGTCAGTATTTATGGGTTCATGAAACTTTCGTCGACAACTAGTTTACCCAAAAACTCCAAGTTCGTGAGCTTTGAGTTCTTGCACTTCTCAAAGCTCACGAACTTCACGTCTTTCTCGATGAATCACAAACTTCAGTAGCAAAAAACATTTTCGATGGCTCGGCAGCACCTAATCCTCTATTTGTTTCCTGAAAACGACACAATCGAATGATGTACAATACCTCTCCTTGGCATACTCGCTCAACATTCCACCCCTTGTTGCAAGAGCATCAACGAGTGAAATTTGGTAGATCCTTGCCAACACTTATGGGAGACCACCTCGTATGTGAAACAACTACGCCAACAGCTGAAACCCATCAGAAAAGGCGATCAATCCATCACGATATATGTTGGCCATAGGGTCTACTGGCATATAATAAAATATTTAAATTAAACAGTTTATATTTATATTTTCATGTAAATATTTTTTTAATATTTTAGTTCTAATAATTTAGATAAATATTATTAAATTTAGAAAATCAATTTTTTTAAGTCCCCTTGAAATGCTTTAATAGTCAGAACACTTCCATCGAATTAAAATTTCAATTAAACACACTTGAAAATTATTTGATTAAGTTGATATATTAAGTATACAATAGACATTAACTATAAAATTAAAGAGTTTGTGCAATATATTTCCATGTAAATATGTTTTAAAATATTTTTATAACTGATATTATTATATCTTGCGGAATGGAAATGTCTTTGGTTTGGTTGTTAGTGCGATACTGATTATATATGTTCCATTTTATAGGACGGTTATAGATAAATAATTCAATTATTTAAACATATAATCTGGATTCAATGAAGAATTATCATATAGCAAGCAATTAAATTCAATAACTTATTTCTCAAAGCGGATTCAATGAAGGAAACATTAATCCCAAAAACATATAATAACCAAAAGTTCAAAACCAAAACCAAAATAAGAAAAAAGACATTTCACTTGACTTAGACTCCAACTAGTTCATCTTCTCCAAACATAACTTGTTTTGAGCACACTTTCATGGTCGATGAAGATATGTCAGGTGCATCTTCCTCGCGCTTAGTGAATGGCGTAGACAATACCTCATTGTTATCTTGACCATCAGTGAGATGTAAAGCACTCTAAGACATTATAAACATACACTAAGCATTATTTAAGCGCATTCCATTTGTAAATATGGATGGCGTAGACATTACCTCTTCACCACTTGTAAATGTCAACCTCAGAGAGATTCTGTTTGAGTGACTCCATCGTTTAAGCATTTCATTCTCTCTTTATATACCCTACCAACCTTGTAAATATCAGTTCCATAAACGATGTGCTCCGTTTGAAAATAGACGCCAAAAGTAAAAGTCTGTCCAACAACTTGATTAATAGCTTCAGGCAAGTCATTAGGATCTTCAAGCTGATGGCAAACTGGAAATAATGATTAATAATACAGAAACTAGCAATTCAGTCAAATTCATTAGGAAAATAAAAGATAGGTTATCATATGTACCTCGTCAAATGATCAATTTAAAAGTTTTGTAGCAGTTTCACTAATAAATCCCTTAGCCACCAAGCTAAATATCGCTTCTCATGTATCATCTTTCACCATCAAATTATCAAAAACGTAAAAACGAAACCATTAGTACATTTTCCTTGCAAACCTCACATCACCAAATATGTGTAGTAATCTCTTGTCCATTAAGAGTTTTCACATTAGTTGCCACTTTAAAAACTTTTTTGTTGTATATGCTACAACCAAAGTAATACCATCCCCACTCTAAATTAATGGCGTAGATAGTACACAATACCAAGCATTTTTTAGCCTACATATAAAGGCAGCTGTGAGTAAATTTATAAACTATATCCGCTAGAACATGTAAAATGAAGAAATCTCTAAAAACAGACAATCAACGAAGTCAATTACCTTAAAACATCCTGATAGTTCACTAATGCTTCATTGCCGCTAGAAGCCATTTTTTTACGCTTTATCTTGCACTTCATTAATAGTTTTCAATTCAAGTTTTCCTTCTCTTGACTCGCAAATGGTAAGGGACTTCTTATCTTCATTGAACCTTCACATTTTATTTAAGCATACACAATTGCAAATGACAAATAAAAAGAATATCAAATTTACAATTCTTTAAAATAAAACGATATCTTACAATTCTTTAAACCCGTCGGCTTCTGCTATTCGAGGATTTATTATAATGTCTGATGCCTCAAACGCATTGCACACTTGTATTTCTCCTGTGAAATATATAACATTTTGCTTGATGAAGTGTCGAATCACAAAAAGATTAGCTAAAAATAGTTTAAGACAATAAAGTAGATAAAATCTCTTAATCGTCCGATCTTAGCAAATCGGATTAGACAAATAGTCATTCTCTCTTCGTTTTGTGTGCAAGTCTCATAGACTATTTCAGCAAACTTACCCCATACACAACATGAAATCTTTGAATCACTATTTTAAAAGCAAAAACAAATGAGTAAGATAATTAGCCTTTCAAAAGAAGGATTTGAAATCCTACAAAACTTATAATTCTATCAATTAAAATATTTGGAGGATCAGACTTGATGTCTCGTAGATGAAACTCAAGTTTCCTCTTTGGTTTGCGTGCAAACTAAATTGTTTCAAGCTCTCTCAATTCAACAACCTGCCCAACCACACTTGCAAGGTGATATTAAACACAATCTAGTTAGATAAGATTTTAACAAATGATTTAATTCGAAAGAAATGAAATAGTTGTAAATAATACCAATCAGGAAACATGGTTGCAGTGATCCACTCATAACCAAGTGAAAATCGATCAAATTCAAAAACCTGTCCTAGTTCACATGGTTGGATCCAGTGATTATTATATATGAACGAAGACCATTTTATAGGAATGATCAGTTGATCTCTACATTCTTGTTGCATGGCTTAGTGCGAAATTTTGAATATTCCTCCAAGCTCTAACTGGTAGAAGTATCCCCTTACTTTCTAAGTACGCCTTCTTGCACGACGCATGAATTGTGCATCCCTATTACATGTTGATATACAAATTGATGATAGTTAGTTATGCTACGAATAAAATGTCAAAATAAAATTTATACTCAAGTCTATACTATTAAAACTAACCAAAAGACTCAAAACATGCACACTCATCTGATAAGATGATTTCAAGTGTTTCTCCACAGATGGAGTTGTACTGTTTCCAAGTATGTAACACTTTAACATGAACCTTCTAACTGGTTTTGAAAGGCTTCATATCACCAAAAGCAGTGAACGGAATAAGAGCATTCATGGTGATTTTTTTCCTGCATCGAAATGATTGTGAGTTTAAGTCAATGGTACTGGTTATTATAAGAGAAACTTAATAGAATACTCGTAAAACCTAATATTTATTGTTAGAGAATATTTTAGTGTATCTTAGGAAGTTGCGGATATTTTGTGAATGTGCATTACCTAAAAATCATTTATACATTTAAGATAATATTTGCGCAATCTATTTTGTAACATATATGTACATGTCAATTAAAATAACAAAAATTAATAAAGAGATTTTCTTCTATAAATAGCGATATTTTCATTTAAGTACATTAATTAATTACTTAATAGTATACATACTTAGACAATTGACCAAGTATGTAATATATGCTATAAGAAGATATTGAAGTTTGCATATATCACTACAAGAAAACATATTTTTTACGAGGGCAATATTCGTTGTAAATTCGTCGTAAACGGGGTTTTACGACAAATTAACCTCGAAATACGTTTCGTTGTAAAACGTCCGTCGTAAACAACTTGTTACGTTTACGACGACATAAATTCCTCGTAAAGCACAGGGCAAGGTTTCGTCGTAAACGAGACGTAAGTTTTTGTGGTAAACTCCACGTAACTGTTTTGATGTAAAGCAGACGTAAATACTTTCGTTGTAAAGAACACGTAAACATTTCGATGTAAAACCCTCGTAAATCTTTCGACGTTAATCACTCGTAAACATTTACGTGAAGTTTACATCGATTCTTATTATTAATATATATAATAAATTTGAATTTATTTAATATTCGGAATTTAAAATAATTTAAATTTTAAAACGAAATATGAAAATGAAAAACATATTTTAAAAAAAGCATTTAAAACTCATACAATAATATTTAAATTCATAATACAAACAGAAATATAAAAAAAACTACATATCCTCGAAGTAGTCAGTGGGGTTACTCGGCTGTTGACGGGTTGGATCGGACTCTTGGAGATCTCGTACTGGCAACCCAAGAGTGGCTCGTCTCTCACTCAACATTCTCTGCATAACCGGGTTTCCCACGGCCATCACGTCTAGCAAATCCTCAAGAGAGTCTAAACGAACCTGCTGGCTATCCATTCGAGCTTTCATCTGAGAAGTCTCTTCATCCCGTCTCAAAGTGTATGACGAAGTTGTCCTTGCAACTTCGTTAACAGAGCCTATACCGACTATCCGTCCCTTCTTTTTAGGAGCCACCTATAAAATTAAAACATATATTAATATAGTTAATTATGTTAAAATATTAAAAATAATGTAAACAAAATTTTTAAGTTGTACCTCTTCTAAGATTCTGTCGGCGTCTTCGGTGGACAATGTGACGGGTAATCCATCGGGAGACTCCTGGGTTAGTTGCGTCTCCCGTTCTTCAATCCGCGCAGCCACTGCTTGGAAGAGTTTCTCAGATGCAGGATCCACAAAAACTCCGTCGGATGTGGCGTGAGTCATCTTGAATAGCTCAGACAGAGATGGTAAGACTCCCGTCTTCTCGAACTACAAAAAAAAAATCAAATTAAATATTAAAAATTATATTAATTGAATATTTTAAAATATATATTTAAAACAAAACTTAGCTTCTAGACGAATTCCTGCATGAGGTTTTTGTCCGCTTCTGTGAAGCATGGGCAAATGATCATCTTTATCCTTCGTCCTTCGAGAAGCCGAGCACGAATTGGCCTTTTTGATCGATGAGGGGTGCTCCCAATAGGCGATGAGGCCATCCCACACATCCTTTGTGAGCTCAGTGGGCTTTCCCTCATACCCGTAGATCTCTCACTTGTCCTTCCAATCGGAGACTGTGTTGCAGAGGCGGATCTTTCCCTTTGCAACGAATTCCGCCTTCACCCTCTCGGTGATTCCCAAAGACCAATGCCACTTTTACTGAAACACAAAAATTTTGAAAAAAATATAATTAATAATAAATATTAATATATATATATATATATATATATATATATATATATATATATTTAAAAATGAAAAATTAATTAAATTTAAAAATCTTACCGCAAAACATTTAAACCAAGTGATCTTAACGTGATTTGGTGTCTTGCTCCAGTTCGGATATGCTCCGTCGTAGTAACCCTTAATCGTCGCCGAAACGCTCCAGCTAACACGATTGTTAGCCCCAAAGCTGAAAAAAAAAATTTAACCGTTAGAAAATAAAAATAATTTAAATTTAAATGTAATAAAAATTAATAACTTACCAATAAGTTCCTCGGGGTGTATCGGGGTCTAGAACATCCAAACCCTCCCGTCCAGGCTGGACAAGCAAATCCTCCACCGTATATCTCACGAATGGAGCATATGAAGGCACACGCAAATTCTGACGAACTGCACCTTCTGGGATAGGCTGAGGTGCAGCCGCTGGAGGAGGAGGTGGAGGCATCTGCGGTGGAAAAGGAGGACTCGGAGAAACTCTGTGAGAAGTCTGAGAGTCTGGAACTGCATCGGAAGACGATGGACCGGAAGAAGATGTACCAGAACCATCGCCAAACAACTGGGCATAAGTAGGTGCTGCTGGTTTCCTCCTTGGAGCCATCTAAAACAAATTAAAATAAATTTAATCAATTACGACATAATTAAAAAATTATTCCGTTACCTAACTAATCACCTAAACTATAGTATTCCGTCACCTAACTAATCACCTAAACTAATTACCTAACTAATCACCTAAACTAATTACCTAACTAATTAATCACCTAAACTAACTTTAAAAAAAAATAGAAGAGGAAAGGGAGTGTACCTTAGAGGGAGAGCAAAGGAGTTTGGGAGGAATGAACGAGGCAGCTTCGTTCTCGGCGTCTCAATATATAGAAAACGTTTCGTCGTAAACGCGACGTAATATTACGACGAAGTTACCAGGCCCGCATTTTTCCATTTACGACGAAGTTACCAGGCCTGCGTTTCTCTATTTACGACGAAATTACGTCGAATTGATTTACCAGGCTTTTCCGTTTACGACGAAGTTACCAGACCCATCATTTTCCATTTACGACGAAATTACGTCGAATCGATTTAACCATTTACGACGAAGTTACCATGCCCGTGTTATTTTTACAACGATTTTACAACGCTTAACCCTAAACACCGAGAATGAAATCCCTAAACCCCAAAGTCACATATCATCTAACATCATATCTTCTTCTCTACTACTTCTTGCTCTTTCTCCAACTTAAACTCTAAAACCCTAAAACTCCAAATAAATTTTTAAAAACTAAAGAAATACATATTATATAAAACAACATTTGTTACACATACATTAAGATGGTAAAAAAAAAATATTTATTTAAACATACGTTACAATAGAGAAATACAACATTTGTTACATATATTACATCACTCTAAATCGTTTTCGTTCTCATCAATATTACATCACTCTAAATCGTTTTCGTTCTCATCACTATCATTACAATCATCATCGTCGCTTTTCTCGAACTCGTCTTCACGTGCTTCATCTGTCGCATCTTCGGGAATATCTTCATATTGAAAGTTTTGCGGGTCGATCAAAAGGATTTCATCAGTTGGTTGTTCTGGTACCTCAACTTCATTGATAGCGTCTTCTTCTCGAAAGGACGGTTCTTCTCCAGCGACAATGCATCCACGAGGTGTAATTTTGATAGCAGCTAACCAGTTTATCCCGGAAGTTCGAAGCCGAGGATAAGGAAGGAAGCTAACTTGCTCGGCTTGTGAAGCTAAAATGAAAGGCCCAAATTTGTTGTATCTTCTCCCAAAATTGACATCCACGACACCAAATTTGTTATACCGAATCCCTCGGTTCACAACAGGATCAAACCATTCACATTTGAAGAGGACACATTTTAACTTCAATAACCCCGGAAATTCCACTTCAATAATCTCCTGCAATAAACACATGACAATCATGACTCTTCATTCCGGAGAACTTTTGACCTCGTTCAACACATCTTGACAGATTTGAAACATAACCATCAGGAAACTTAACTTCTGATGCAACCCAGTCAAACAAGGTTGTTTTGGCTTCTGATGACAACCGGAAGATGGGAACATGAACGTTTCCATTGCTCTTGATATGTAACTCACTTCTTGAGCAAATATCAGGTAAGTCCATCCTTGACTTTTTGTTATCTTTTGTCTTTCCAGGGACGTTAGTAATGTATTCATGATGTTCTCAAAAAAGTTCTTCTCAATATGCATGACATCCAGATTGTGGCGTAAGAGAAGATCCTTCCAATAGGGTAGCTCCCAAAATATACTCTTCTTATGCCAATTGTGAGAGACACCATACCCATCAGACATATTTCCAGGAACATGCCAATTTCCTCCAACCTTAACTGTTTCCTGAGCTCGGTAATAATCAATGTCTGCTTCGATCTGCTGGCCGGTGAGATATGGAGGAGGACTGTCTCTGACAATTTTTTTGTGCCGAAACAATGTCTTATTTCTTCTGTACGGATGGGCAAGTGGAAGAAAGCGACGATGACAATCAAACCAACAGCTCTTCCTACCATTCTTCAGTTGAAAAGCATCCGTCGATCCAAGACAATATGGACAAGATAATCTTCTATGTGTTGTCCAGCCAGAAAACATCACATAAGCAGGGAAATCACTTATTGTCCACAGCAGAACTGCTCGCATCGTAAAATTGTTTTTCAAGGAACAATCGTACGTCCTCACCCCTTCTGACCACAATTGCTTTAGCTCTTCTATCAACGGTTGAAGAAAAACATCAAGAGACCGTTTTGGATGCTTCGGCCCAGGGATTAATATGGTCAAAAATAGAAATTCTTGTTCCATGCACATATCCGGCGGTAAATTGTACGGCGTAAGAATGACTGGCCACAAAGAATATTATCTACCAGACATTCCAAATGGACTAAATCCATCGGTGCATAACCCAAGATAGACATTCCGAATATTTATAGCAAAATCTGTGTGTACCTTGTTGAAATGTTTCCACGCTCTTGCGTTTGATGGATGTGCAACCTCACCATCTCTCTGGACATGTTCCGCATGCCACCTCATCGACGCAGCAGTCCTCTCAGATTGATATAATCTTTTCAATCTGTCTGTAATTGGTAGGTTCCACATCCTTTGGTACGGTACCCTATTCCTCCCACGGCCTTGCGTTTTGAATCGTGGTTTTTTGCAGAATCGACACTCTTCTAACTTGTCATCTTCTTTCCAGTAGATCATGCAGTTGTCGATGCAAACATCAATCATCTCCGAAGGCAACCCAAGACTATAAACCAATTTCTAAATCTCATAATAAGATTCAGCAGTCACGTTGTCTTCTAGCAAATACTCTTTAAACAACTCCGCCCATGCATCAATGCAATTCTCAGGTAAATTATGATCCGTTTTAATATTCATCATCCTAGCTGCTAGAGACAATTTAGAGAGACCTTCTCTACAACCAGTGTAGATTGGTTGATTTGCAGCATCTAGCATTTCATAAAACCTTTTTGCATCCAAATTAGGTTCTTCTACATTTCCAGTTCCATCAGCTATTGTTGTAGTTGTTTCTAAAAATGCATCACTAATCATATCTTGAACCCTATCATGATCTACCATCTGCTCCTCTTGATGATAATTATATTCATTATGCAAATGATTCGGTTCTTCACTATGATGAGCATCCTCAAAATTATTATTACTACTACTAGCTTTATTTCCCCCATAACCCTCTCCATGTTGATACCAAATGTACTACTGTGGTGTAAATTCTCTGTTTACTAAATGCTTCCATACAGTTTCACTACGTGTAAATTTTGAATTCTTGCATTTCCGACAGGGGCAGAACATCTTACCGCTTTCCTGCGTGATCGGTGTACAGCCCGCCTGGTGCATGAATGTCTCTAGCCCGCTCAGAAATGCATTCGTCACCCTCCCGTCGGAATCTTTGTGCAAATACATCCAACTCCGTAACTCGTAAATACTACCGCCACCGGCCATTTTTTTCTTAGATTTTTTTTTGAAATTTTTTTTTCTGATCTTTTTTTTCCATTTGTGTGTTGTGAGGAAGAGAGTTGTGGGAAATTACATATATATAGAAAAAATTTCGAGTTGGGTAGTTGAAATATAACAACGATTTTACAAGGAATGTTTTACATGGATTTTACATGGTTTTAACATATTATTTACAACGACTTTACGACGAAATTAGGTAAGTTAAAGCACATTGAATACACGTTTTCACCTAAATATAACGGTAACATGTTTTGTTGTAATGTCGATATAACGATTACGACGTATTTCTCATTCCACGTACTTTCGTCGTAAACTTACATGGACTTTACGACGAAAATATTTCCCCGTAAATTTACATGGAGTTTACGATGAAATTTAGTCTCCTCGTAACTGCGTTGTAAACGCCATGTAAATATACGAGAAAATATTTTTGTCGTAAATCTTCGTTGTTATGGAAACGTTTTCTTGTAGTGTATACATTGGTTAATACATCGACTCTCGCCAAAGTTTCACAATAATATAAGAACTAAGGAAGATTCCATATTATATATTTTAAATATACAATCAAAAATGTTTTACGTAGCTAATTTAAATATGTAAAAAATGAAAAGTAAAGATAAATCTAAAATATCTATAATCTAGAAATTTAAATCGAATAATACAAAAGCGTTAGTATTGTTAGGATTATATAAAATCCGAATTTTTTAAAGCTAATATCTGATAGTAAAAGTGAACTATCTATACTATTTAAAACGAATAATCACATCTGTTGTTATTGTTAGGAATATATGAATATCGTCATTTTATAAAGATAATGTAAACAGTTTAGGGGCTGCGTTCTTATCTATATTAAAATGTTCACATTTAGGGATTGGGTGGAAGAAATGCCTTTCTTTGTATGAAATGTTCACATTGTGGGATTAGAGGGAAGAAATGACTTGATTTATGTATTTAACATTCATAATGTTGTTTAGTCAGTAACATTTCATTGTTAATGAATTCAATCCAAGAGTAAAACAAATATACAAAAAAAAAAAACGGGTTCAGGTTTTGTGATTTTCATTGACGTTATCTAATTTCATTTAGGGGTTGGGACCCTAAACTGTTTTTTGTTTGGTTTCGTATAAGAGAATATATAATTGCAAATCAGATTACAATTTGGCAAAACATGGTTTAAACCAAAACGATTAAACTAGTTTAAGGTAAACGACACATTATTAAACATGGAAATTAGAGAGGAAATCAGAATGACTTAAAACGTCCAAATTACCCTTAATAAAATACGCATACACTTTGAAAGGTATGGGCAATTAGTGGAAAAAATCCGAAGTGTATTCTCCTTTAATATGATAAACTAGAGCTTGATCCGTTCATCCGCACGGGTGTTTGTTATTTTTTTAATGGTTCAAATATGAAATTTTCTTTTAAAATATTTTCATGTTGGTTGATCATACGTCATTAAATATTCAAATTTTTAAAATCATATCTTATCTAACACATTTTTCATTTGATCACATTTATAGTTGTTTGAACGGGCATTTTTTTAACAAATGTATCTAATTTATTTTACAATAAAAACTTAAATATTTCTATATAGTACAACATTATAACAATATTTTACTTATATGATGTTAAATATTTTTTCAACATTATAACAATATCTTTGCTATGAGCTGTTAATATATTCTTACAACATTTACGAAACTAAGATCATCATTTGATATATTAAATTTGTTTTAAAAGCATTAAAATATACCTATATAATCCGATCCATCAAATAAGCAGCTGATAGAAATATTCAGTAGTTTCAATATATTTTATATAACATAAATAATATATTTTATATAACATAAATAATTTTAATCCATTTTTATTAATAAAATAATTCATTAAAATTATAAATTTGAACAAAAAATATGCATATAGCATGGTAATATAGGATTTGTAATTTTTGAAATTATATAATTGAACAAAAAGAAAAAAAATTATGCATATGGTAAAATAATTTAGGAATTGTAAAATATTTGACACTGATTTATTTGAATAATATACATAATTTTGGATTTTTCCAGAATATTACTATATGTTTGCTAACTTGTATTATTTCTGAAAATGAAATACTGGAAAAAATAATGTGTTCCTAAAAATATGCTATATTTGAGTTGAAAAAATACTTTAAAAATATTAAAATATATGAACATTATAAAATTGTGGAAGCTTGTATATTCTTCGAAATGTTTCGAATATTAGTAAATAGTTTCGATTTTATTTGAATAATATATGATATATGTTTGTTAATGAGTTGCTAAGAATGTGGATATTGGATTCGTATGTAAATTTTATAATAAATTAAGATACAAATTATTTATTTATAAATTTTCGGTAATGTAAACCAGTATTAAGATAATTAATGTAAGTTATCATCGATTTGGTCTAAATTATTTTTAAACATCAAATGTGTTCAGGGTGAATTTATAAAATTAAATATTTAGAACTCCAAAAATTGCATATATCATGTACGTAGACGCTATCAGTTCAAAATTATTTGTTATTGTTGAAGTGTTATTGGATCCGTGGTGGTTATGATCAGTTTGCCAATATTTTGATGAAGCAAAAATCATAATAGAAAGGATCTCACGTTTATAATTCTAAGAAAGGATATTTCTGAGAGACTAAAACAAAATTCTTAGAGACGAATAAGACGTAGGCCAAAGACAATTAAGTATGTCTTATTATAATTATATGGATTTAAAAATATACTACTATACTAAAAAGAGAATAAAGTGCGTGGAGAAGCTGTCCACGTAGACCGATTAATTCAAGCCTATCAGAATTCGCCATGTCATCAGCTTGCCGCTACAATCACTAAACTAAAACAGGCCAAATCCAGAGTTTGTTTAGTTCCTGCCGAAACCAAGGCCCAAAAAATTTGTTGCCCTTCCCTTCTAAATCTTAGGCGACCTAACTATTCCCCTTCTTCAACGTTTAGTCTTTTGACATTGTTGAGACTGTAAAGTCAATCAACATCTTCTCTATTCATCAAAGTCCTCTTCAATAGTGTAACACCCGATATATCAATCAACTCTTCAGTTTCCCACACTCACCATATATAACTTTGTCACTGCTTTATTTCTTGCCTTATTCCACACACCAGCTAAACAAATTTTTTATTCTTCATTCTGATTTTTTATTTTTCTTATATGCCTCACATATTTTGAATTCTTCGTCTCCGGATAACGCTGCCAACAGATTCGTCTCTATAGCTTCAATCGAGGCGGAAGCCAGAGGCCGTAGAATCTGGGGACGAGAGGCGCTGCGTATAGTGAGTCCGGAGACAAATCCTCCGCGAAGATCGACGGAATTGAAACCAGCATGTACAGATCATAAACTGAAATTCTCAGTTTCGTTGTCGAATACAGATATCAAAGAGGATTTAAAAAAAAAAGGTTGGGAGAGAAGACTTCCAGTGAGACCTAAGAAGAAACTGAATGTAAGTTCTTTATAGTTTGGTCTGAGGATAATCACATACATGCTTTCTAATATTTTCTTTTATATGTTTTCCCTGACTGTGGCTGTTAGAGGAAGTAATTATATATTCATATAATGTCCCTGAAGGTCTTGAAACGTGGAAAAATGCTTTGTCTGCTACTCCTTTCCTTAATATAACACTTATAGCTTAATTCCAGTATCCAGATTATTTGAGAATTGGTCAAACCTACTGAACCACCAACTCATTGCTTCAGAAGAGCATAAGGATTATTTTAGCACTTCCAATCTTCTGTCTCATTCCATGTTGAATTTGAATGTCATGCCCATTTTGTAGTTTTTAATCCAAGTATATTTTGTTCATTATATATACTTCTGTTCCATTAGAGGGGTTAACAATTTCGAGCCCATTTTTTATGAGTTGTTGTCAGTGAAAAGTATAGGAATCAACTTTAATTTGTTCATATAACTGAACAAATAAACCATTTTTGGTCTAGAAATGGGTATAGTTGAACTTCAAGGCTGTCTTTTTGGACTGCAGGGAGCAAGTGAAGAAACAAGGGAGAAAGTTTGGTACAGTCGATGAACTAATCCAAGTGATAACTCCAAAAGGCAGAGGTAAACATAGATAAACAAAAACTTTTAAGATGAAACCGGAACTGAGAAACCTGTTTTCCAAATACTTTGAAATATCTCAATTCTATTTTTCAGTTTGAGGTATTGGACTTGGGTTATTATAAAATGGAAAGTGGGAAAGAAGAGAGTATGCATACATATCCTTTGAGATCTCTTGCTTCATCTCTGGAAAGGGGTTTGTGCGTATGAGTTAACCAAGAGTTCAATTCAGCCATATTTTTACAGGTTTGTATTGAGTTTTCTAATTGATGATTTCTGAGTTGCCTATATAACTTCGCCATTGCTCTCTCAGGTTTAAGATGATTCACCATGTTCCGGTTGGTTCAAAACTTTTATGTATGTAATGTCTGTTGCAGGTGAAATCTCCTTTCTCTATCACTCAAAGAGAGATTGAATATCTCACGGACACCATCCAGAATGGTGGCACTGAAGTAATGAGTCTTGATCTGATGTTTCATTTGCTGAAGGACACGTAATGAGTTTTTATAATCATTGTTCTTCACTCCATATAAATTTAACTGCATATGAACTGATGCTGCAGTAACAAAGGAGAATTTACGAACCGTAACAAACCAATCATTCAACTGCATAAGAAGCGATGCTGCAGTAATGCTACGGTCACGACTGTTGGCAACGACCTTAGATATGATAGATCCAGCACAGTGACATGACTGACGGTAGAAACCAAAATCAGAGTTACGCTAAAGCAAAGGGAACAAGGAAGCATAAAGTAAAAACAAAGTTGTGATTGCCCTCATTTCCTTGCCTCTTCTGTGAAAACTTAGAAATACTTTTGCTTTGTGTTTGTTAGTGTCTGTAAATCCACATCTATATGTAATTATAGGAGGAAGACATTGGCCAACAGAATGTTTCATTTCAAAGACGTGCATACGGTAAAAGTATATATTGTCAAATGAGGGTTTACATATATTGTCAAATGAGGGTTTACATGAGGAATACATTTATATATGTATTAGTTGTGCTTTAGCAAATGTTTATGTAAAAATGTTATAGATCGTCTCTATTTGAGAAGTGTATTTAATTTAACGCAGACTCAGTAAGATATGCAATTGTTTTAGGTTATCATCTTTTCCTTCTCAAACAAAATGAGTTGTCAAAGACAATAACAGAAAGAAACGCATGTAAGGTCTACTCGCTGAACATGCCAGCCAAATTAGATAAAAAGGAAGAAAAAAAGCTATGAACATTTGAGAAACAGAAACAAAATGACAAAATTATGTTTAATGATTTGATTCTTAAACTTCATTCAAGTATACACACTGAATGTGATAACGGTAAAGGTTTGTGAGTGCAGACTAAACAAAAGCAAAAAGTAAGCAAAGCAACCAAACATAAAATCAGTAGGAAGAATTATACGGAGGCTTTAAGTTTGAAAAAAAAAAAGAATTATATGGAGGCTATCCTCCATAATGTTATTTCTTACTATATTTGGATTATACTAATTGAAGAAGGAAAGTGTTTCAAAAAAAGAACATTGAATAGAAAAAAACAACAGATCGGCTGTTGTATTTCAAAACATATGTAAAATTGTAGATGTGGCATCGGTTTTTAGTTTCTCGAAAATATACATAATTTATCTATGTTTAAAAATATTTAACATTATTATATTTTTCTAAGGAATATTAAAAAATATACTGCTATTCAACAATCGACTTCAAAAGAAATTCATAAACCTATAATAATACTTTGAAGTGCATTAGCGAACAATTGTTTGTTCTGATGCATTTACTTATGATGAAATTTTGATCATTTTAAACTATGTTGAAATTTATATACACAAGTAATATCATTAAATTTACAAAATATAATAGAAAATAAACTCATTTTGTAAAGTACTATTATTTCTTCGTTTCACATAATAAAATATATTTTACAATAAACAAAACTCTGTAACAATAGAGAAATTTTATAAAACAAATTCCCCATTTTATATCAATAAACTATGCACAAAACAATGAAAAATATTAAGTTATACTGGTCAAATAAACACAATCTCCCCAATTTAATGCAAAAATATACATATGAAAAATATGATTGAATTTAAAATGCAATTTGCCATGAAAATATGTGAAAATATTACTCTCTTCAATAATTGAAACAAAAAAATGCTATAACACCACTATTGATGTTATTTGACTTCAGAAGAACAAAACGATACAAATTAAACCATTTTGAATCATTATTAAAATTAGTTAAGAGTATAAAAGACCAAACTTAAATTTAACAGCACAACAATAAAAAAAATCCAAACTATCTTAATCTGCTTTAATGTTGTAGACATTTTCTGGTTTATTAGTTCTAAATTATGTAAAATTAAAAATAAACATCAAAACTATTGAAATCATTTACGAAATATTTACAAAATGAACAGCCAAAAAATTTACGAAAGTAGTAACTTATTAAGTTAATGTTGGGAAAATGAGACATGAAAAAGAAAAAAACAATAAATTAAATAAAAAACTAATTAAAATATTATATAATTATAATAATTTAAAATAGATAATCTGCGCGTAGCGCGGAAAAAAAAATCTAGTTCTTATAATCATTTAACTAACATTCCAAAGGTTGCTCCAAATATTCTTAGTTATATTGATGGAGTAAAAAAACGTAAATATATTGTTAAGATTTTATTTTGCAAATACAAAAAAAAATAATATAGTTATCTTTTCTAAATAATAGTCCATTTTTAATATTACACATGAAAGAAGTCATGGCTAGGGATGTTAATTCGGGATGGCCCGGCCCGGCCCGGCCCGGCCCAACCCCGTTAAACCCGTAAATATTTGAGCCCGGCCCGGCCCGAAAATATTTTGGGCCTAATATACAAAGCTCGGCCCGGCCCTTATAAGGGCTATAGGGCTTTTTTGGGCTTTTCAAAAAATAATTTGTCATTGTTATTTTTATCTCTTTAATACATGTGATTTTTAATTAAAAAAATAGTTTCATTTTTTTTTGTTTTAAATATAAAGTGAGTTTAAAATTTTATTCTTTATCAAAAATGTTTTACATTTTCGTATGCTTTAAAAATATATTATAAGCAAACCAAATTTAATAAGATTTAAATAATCAAATATAAATTATAACTAAACATATAAAAAAATAAAATTTATGATAAACTTGGTCAAATATTTCATATTTTGTAGTTTGAAAAAAAACATGTTGTACATGAAAGAAAAAAGTACATTTGCAAAATTTAAAATTAGACACTTGTAATGATCAAACAATAAAATGTATTAACAACTTTTATATTTGCTTTATTAGAGTTTAGATTAAAATATTAAAATTATATGTCAATACGAATAGTGGTTTTGATTGCAAGAACGATAATATTTAAGATAAATTATAAAATTTCGAGTTTTCGAGCAGGTCCTACCCCAAACGGGTTTAGGCAAAAAAATCCAAATGGATTTAGTCTGAAAGATCCAATTTTTTCTGGACTTATAAAACTAAGCCCAAACTTGGTAATTTTTAGGTCACGTGGATTCGGGATACAGCCCTAATTGACATGTGGCTTCTATTTTAGTAGATACAAAAACTAGCGTATAATCATTTTTTTTTTCCTAAGAACGTATAAACGTTCTCAACTCTAATTTTTTCTCTTTTATTTTGTTTCTCAACTCTTCTTCCATGCAGACGCATGATTCAGCCCATTTAGAAAACTAATAAATATATATATAATTCAAGTAGGAACAAATCCTTAATAATTTAATAGTTAATACAATTACCTCACGACTATCCACTATGTATCTTTATATATACAGGTTTGCACCAAGCAATTGAGATTCAAGTATCAGACGAGTGAGTATAACCAAAGAATCTTTATATACAATCCTGCAATGGTGTAAACTATGCGATTGATTTCTTGTCCGTAACTCGTACGGTGGAAGAATCTGGTTTGGTCCGAACCGAAGGGTTTCCAGTATCATCGAGAACCACAAAAGCCGTGTCACCGGGCTTGAAGCTCCCAGCAAGAAAGGCTTCGCTGAGTGGATCTTCCACAATCTCTGTGACTGTTCTACGGAGTGGCCGTGCACCGTAAGATGGATCATAGCCTTGTCTGCATATAAGCTCCTTGACAGGTTCAGAAACCTCTAAACCGACTCCAAGTGCCACAAGCCTCGACTTCAAGTCTTGTAGCATCAGGTTCAGGATCTCCATCATCTGTAAAATCGGAGTTGAAGATTTTGAATTTTATGAATTTTAATCTGATTTTTGGTTCCACTAAGTTCGGTTGAGAGGAAGAGAAAATGACTAACCTGAGCCTTCTCAAGCTGTCGGAAAATGACGATTTCGTCTATCCGGTTCAACAACTCAGGTCGGAAATAGTTCTTGAGTTCTTCAACAACCATAGCTTTCATTCCAGCGTAAGATGCTTCCTCTTCGTCATCATCGAGGATAAAACCTATAGACCCGTGTCTTCCTTTGGCAATGGCTGATGACCCGACATTAGAGGTCATTATGATCAGTGCGTTCTTGAAAGATACTCTCCTTCCCTGATAAACAAGGATTCCAATACAAGAACATGGAGAAAGATATGGTCAACTCTGTAGCCAGTAGGACTATTTGAGAAAAGATAGAAAGCTTAGGCACCAGTAAATGTTTTAAAGTGTAAACATCGAACCTGTGAATCGGTTAGGTGTCCATCTTCGAACAGCTGGAGAAGAATGTTGAAGATATCCGGATGGGCTTTCTCTATCTCATCGAACAAAACCACTGTAAAAGGACGTCTCCTGATTGCTTCAGTAAGCATTCCACCTTCTTCAAAACCAACATATCCGGGAGGTGAGCCTATCAACTTGCTCACAGTATGACGCTCCATGTATTCACTCATGTCCAATCTCAGCATGGATTCCTCCTACAATAACCAATTCAAAAAAAAAAAGGGTTAAAGAAATCGGATCTGCGACCACGCACGTGTCAGCAACAAGCATTATATTGTTAATGAAGCTGTACCGATCCAAAATAATTTGCTGATAGAGCTTTTGTGAGTTCTGTTTTCCCAACTCCAGTAGGTCCACAAAACAGCATAGCGGCAATGGGGCGATCAGGATCTTTTAAGCCGACCCTTGACCTCTTCACAGCTCTAGATATGGCAGCTACAGCCTCATCCTGACCAACAACTCTGCTTCTAAGCTTCTCTTCTAGACCCATAAGAAGCATTCTCTCATCTGCTGTGATCTGCTGAACTGGAATTCCAGACCAAGCCGATGCAACAGCTGCGATATCATCAGGTCCCACCTGTATAGGCCTGAAAGCAGAATCAAACCAATGTTATGGAGGTTCCTTCTTTAATCTTCTTAATATAACATTTTGTAAATATGTAAATAAAGAACGTCGTACTCATCATTGCCTGCTGCAGGCGGCAGAGAAGACTCCTCAACTAGTTCACCAGACTCATCTGAACCATCATCCTGGTTCTGCCTGCTTGATAGAACCTATTCCCAACAATTATTGAAGCTGTTTAATAGGTGAAACATGATCAACATCCAATTGAGACGAATGTCTAGTCTTTTACCACTTCGTGCATGGCCTGAACAATTCTGATCTCTTGCCAGTAATCATCCGGTGGCTTCGAAAGGATACAGGTTGCATCGTCCTTTTTCTTTCTAAAAGCTTCAATACGAGCCCTGCTTCCTGCCTCGTCAATGAGATCGATAGCTTTATCTGGAAGAAATCTATCAGCGATATATCGTGATGAAAGGTACACTGCAGCATCTATGGCTTCCATAGTATATTTGCAATTGTGATGTGCTTCGTATTTTTCACGAAGGCCTAGCAAAATCTTCACCGCATCTTCCTGTAATGTTATTAAAAGATGAATATACTAGATACGAAAAATTAGATATTGGTTGTTGATATGATAGAAAACATTGGCTTGAAATAAACCTCGCTTGGCTCGTCAATCAACACTGGCTGGAATCTCCTTGCTAGTGCTTTGTCCTTCTCAAACTGACTCCTGAATTCATCAAGGGTTGTGGATGCAATGCACTGCAAATGGTTGATTGTTGATTAGTAGAGCTAGCTTTAGAGCACCATATATACTTGAAATTTTGCATTTATTTTCATAACAAAGACATGATTCAGTAGGATTTTGGCTTTTGTTTTATTTCAATATGAACTACTACATATAGACAGAGATGGAAACATTACTTTATTTCAGATTTACTAAACTCTTTAAGCAGAACCTAAAGTGATACACTTTCTCATACACAAGTAAAAGCAGCAGAAAATCATTTCATTTAGTATGCGTACCTGAAGTTCACCCCTTCCAAGTGATGGTTTCAAGAGGTTAGCAATGTCAAGCCCAGACCCCTTGTTTCCTTTTCCGACCGTGCCAGACCCAATAAGAGTGTGCACTTCATCTATGAATAGAATGACCTTGCCTAGAGGGAAATAAAAAACAAATAAAATGTGTTGGGAATGAGCCATGTTAACTTTACAGCATTCATATTTTGAGATAAAATAACCTGATTTTTTAACTTCGCTTATCAAAGCAGTGACACGTGACTCCAGTTCTCCCCTTTCTTTTGCACCGGCCATTAGCAGTCCTATATCCAGGGACATGATGCGTTTGCCCTAGATATAAGCATGAAACTGGTCATGTACATGGTTGGCCAACTTCAGATCAAATTTTACCGTTCATTAGATGTTGGGGTTGCTTACCAAGAGAAACCCAGGAGCATTAGCTTCTGCAATACTAATTGCTAGTCCTTCAGCAATGGCGGTCTTCCCAACACCAGCTTCACCGAGAAGAATCGGGTTGTTTTTGGTTCTGCGGCAAAGTATCTGGATGACTCTTTCAACTTCCTTTTCCCGGCCAATAACAGGATCAATAAGTCCCTCAACAGCACGTGCTGTAAGATCCACACAAAACTGCTCCAGAACACTTTTCGCTGGTGAGACACAAGTTTGGTCAGCATCTCTCTTCTCAAACTCACAAAGAAGGAAAAAAAAAAAAAACATTACTTTTCGTTCTTCCAGGACCAACAATTCGAGCATTAGGGGAAGAAGGTGGTTCTCTTCCATCTTTGGCAATCTCTCCTTTAAGTCTGGTGAGTGCGGCTGCTGTGAGCAGATTCATATTTGCTCCCAATCTAACATCACATCAGAAGTCAACCAGAAACAATTCAAGCACATTTAAAAGAGGAAACTTTATACCTCTTGAGAACTCTGCCGGCGCTACCGTCATCAACGGTGAAGAGCCCGACGGCGATATGCTCGGGAGCAATATACTGACAATCCAAAGTCCTGGAGTACTCCACCGCAGCTTCGAAGACCCGTTTCGTACTGATGGAGAAAGGCATGTCTGTGGACTTGGAGTAGGAGGAAGTCGAGGATTCTTCTTGCTGTTTGGACAAATTGGAATCAGAATTAGCTTCGTCCCAGATACTCCAGACAACTTCACGGGCCTTGTCTACGGTGACTCCGGATCCGAGAAACCCTTGAGGGTCGCGATCCTCAGCGATAAGGCCGAGGAGAAGGTGCTGAGGGTAGACCATGTCTTTACCCAGCGATTTAGCTTCCTTTTGAGAGAAGATTATAGCTCTGATCGCTCGTTCCGTGAACCGCTCGAATACAGCTGAAATCGGGGTGAATTTCTTTCGTTTCTTCGGCGGGAATCGGTGGAAGTTTGTTGCAGTGGTGGAGAAGCGTTGGATCTTACAATTGGAGAGGGAGACTCCGAGGTACGATGAAGCGAAAGAGGAAAGCGAAGAAGCGGCGAAGGAAGCAACATGTGAAGAAGAAGAAGAGTCAATACGGTTCGAGGAGGAAGAAGCCAGGCGGCGAGAGTGAAGCGTTAGAAGCGAGGAAGTAGATAAGACCTCCATGCTCGTCGTCGTTGTCCGGGAGAAATTCTCCGGTGATGTTTTCCGATTTGTGCCAAAATGATGGGAATTATTATTTCCAGGAAAATGAAAAGAGGAAGCAAAGGGGAAGAAGCAAAAGTAAAGGATGGAGTAAGCTGACACGTCACGGCAACCTTTATTTTTATTTTATTTTTTTTTGTCCCTCGATTCATTAAACCCAATGGGTCATGGAATTTAAAAACATTATAACCTTTTTTTTTACTCACATGTCATCACTAAAATGATTCATTATTATATAATAAGCTTTTTATTAAACTAACAATAAATTCATCATTAATTTACTTTATTATTTTCTTAAATAAAATTTACGGAATTGCTAGCTAAAGTATATATGGCAATTAATGATTTTGAATAATAAAGATTTGATAAAAAAAATAGTGCATCTTCTATCATATTTGTTTAATTTTAAACTATTAAATAAATTAAACAACCACAATAACCATATAATAAAAATTTAGATTTTTATGTATATGTTATATTTTGAATTTTTACAAACGACTATAAATTACTAAAACTGTTAAGAGTTTCACATTCAAATTTTATGATCCATGGTTTAAAAATTTTGTTATGACAAAATACAAATGATTACAAAAATTATATAAGTAAAAATTCTAATTTAATTAATTATTAAGATTAATATATATATCATTTTAAATTAAACTATAAACCATATAAAATACAATATTTTAGTTTCAAAATTTACTTTGAACAATTTTTTTGATAAATGTTTTGAACGATCATTGACAACTTATTTTTTTTAAATTATAAATTACTAAAACTATTAATCCCACAATGAAAATTTTGTTATCAGTAATTTAAATTTTTTTCTATAAAAAATAGAAATGATCGAAAAAACTATATGAGTAGAAATCATCATTTAATAGAAATTAATATTAAAAATAAACTAAAATATATTATCTATGTTAGTATCATTTAAATTTAATTACATATCCTATCAAATATAAAAAAAATATTTTTTGGATTAATAAAATTAATTTATATGCTCGCACCAATTTAATTATATATTTAATAGTTACTGAACTTTAATTATTTAATATATATTAATTATTTCATAATATATAAAAATATAATACATAAAATAATTTATATATATAATGGTGATCCCGCGCAAGGCGCAGATCTTAACCTAGTATCTTATTGAAACTAAAGTACAAATTATACTTTTATAACACGTTATCAGCACGAAACTCTAAATCCCTAAGCTAATACCCAAATCGAAAAACTCTAAAACCCTAACCCTAGTCGGCGATCCGACGAACCCTAAACCCCGATCGCGTTTCTTGTTCCCGCATCTGTTCCAGCTCACGTCCCCGATCAGCTTCAGCCCAAGGCGTTCCTGATCCTAGCTCAGACATTCGCGACCCGAGAGCAGCTCCAGCACGCGACCTCTTCCTCGTTCGCGACAGCATCAGACATCTCGCGTCCGACGATCAAGGCGTTCCAGTTCAAGCAACAAAGGACGTCTGCGACCCGATAGAAGCGGCTCGATCCATTCCAGCTCGCGTCCCGTTCGTGTCCAGCTCGCGGCTCAACTCCTTTGGTGGTCCGATTCAACAATCATCTAAGGTTTAAAGGTAATTCAAAACCTAAGAACCCATAATCGAACATGGATTGATTGATAAAGAATGAAATCCTAAAACCCTAATCTTTATGAATCAAAACCATAGTGTAATAGATCAAAAATCCTAATTGAGTAAATCGAAGCTCTAAAAGTTCGATACCCAAAACCCTAAATCATGTTCCTACATGATTAAAACCCCAAATCGGTTTTTACAAGTTAAAATCCGATAAAACCTAACCCTATATCTATAAAACCTAAATAATATAAGTATCAGAATTAATTATACTATAATTATCAAATCAAATATTAAAACCCTAATCGAATATTTTGAAATCAAAATTGTTTTCGGTTTTGATCATTGAGGTTTAAAATCTGATTAAATCTGATGCTATGTTGCTAGAATTGTTTGACCGTTAAATTGATAGATTTATTTTCTCATCCTGCTTGGTTAATTGTTCATCTGATTTAAAATTGTTTAAACCGACCAGCCTGTTAAAACATTGATTGAATCCGATAGGTTGCTAGCTTGCTTTGCTTATATAATCCGATAGGTTGATAGATTGATTGAGGTTTACTTGTTTAAAATCCGAATGATTTGATTGCATGATTCTTGAGGTTTAATATCATCTGCTAGGATTGATAGTTTTGTAATCTGATCTGTTTTAAATAGAAACCCTAAATAATCCGTATGATAGGTTATATTGATCTGATTTGGATGTCTTTGAGAATTGAGAATCCGTATGCTAGGTTGATAGATTCATGATAAAATCTAATGTCTTGAGGTTTAAGATTGTATGCTAAGTTCGATTAAATTGATTGATCTGATTATATGTTTTTGAGGTTTGATAAATTCTGATACTAGATAAATTATTTACACATGGTTTATGATAAATACCAATCAGCCTTGAAACTGATTGAGTGATTAATAAATCTTTTTACTAGTCTTGCTAAAATCCATTGATTGTTAAACCCTAATTGCATGATTAATTGAATCCGTTTTTGCTACTCTTGATAAACCATAATTTTATTAGCACATAGAAATAGTATTGTTGAGACTTGCTAGAAATTGACTGATTGATTAAATGCCTTTAAGATTGATAGTCTCATTGTCCTCACAAGATTGAAATCCAAATTGATTGTTCTTAAGAGTAAGGCCGCATTAAAATTATACCTAAATATTGAGTGATATATGATTTGAGATGTCGAAAATCAACCTAGATTTTGCTGCCCTAAATCTCTTTGGAGATAATTACGGTGGGCATTGGATGCAAAGATTATCCTAAAGTCAAAAAGACTTGGTGAATGTATCATAGAAGACAATAATGCCAATGAGAAAGATTGATACAGGGTAATATTAATTATTAGCCATCATCTTATTAAGAGTCCCAAAGATCAGTATCTGACTATAGAGAATCCTCTAGACCTTTGGACATAGTTAAAAATCGAGATATGATCACCAAATAACGGTGTTATTACCAAAGGCCCTATTTGATTGGAGGAATCCCAGAATCCAGGACTATAAGTCCGTGGATGAGTCTATTGCTAGCTGGGCAAAAATAATGGATTACTGATGAGAAACAGTGAATTGAGACCTCCTGGATTAACCCCATTACCTGATACCAATAAGGCCGCAGAGGAAAAAAAAAGAGGTAACCACGTCCAGAATGATAAACCACACGGTCATGGCCGTGGAGGGTGGAAAGGACGTGGCCATGGCCACTATAACACATTTGGCCGTGGGAATCACTATGGCAGAGGCCGTGGGAATCACTATGGCAGAGACCGTGGGTATCAACCCAATTTGAGCCATGGTCAAGGCAGTGGCTGTGGTATATCCTTTAAACCACAAAGCTCGACCAAATCAGTGTGCCATAGATGTGGAATGGGGAACCATTGGGCTAAGATATGAAGGACTCCCAAACATTTTTGTGACCTCTATTAAAGAGAGTCTGAAAGGGAAGAATCCTGAAACCCACTTGGTCTATAAAGATGGTGAAAATAATTTCGAACATGATCAAGATGATCTTATGGAATATGAGACTTATGATTGCCTAAAAGAATCAAGTTGATAATCTGATTTCGACATCAAACTTGTGTGATTGCTTTGCTTTTATGTTTTCTCTGATTTTTATCTCCTTGAATTTATTTCTATTACATTGTCTGCTTAGATTAAATGAATGAATGATTTTTCTATATGAGTACACTGAAAAACGCCAATATAAATACTAAAGCAGGTATCGCCAGTCTGAAATAAGACTATGGCTAGGCTAATATATTATTGCCTAAGGGTATGCATCTAGAAATCAGTGATGTCTTATATTCACCCAGCTCTAAGAGCAAGAGCAGTCTATTGATTTTTAAAGATATAAGAATGAATGGTTTCCATATTGAAACAATGGGCGAAGGAAACAAAGAGTTCCTTCAGATATATGTATAAAATCGCCCAAGGCCATAATAAGTCCTAAAGGCTATACTTGCATTCTCTACTGACCTAGACTATGCATAGATCAATATGATAGAGGCTAAAAGCCTGCGAAAATATACACTTTATGGCACGACCGGATTGGCCATCCTGGTCCAAACATGATGCGAAAATTGATATTCAAAAGGCACACATTAAAAGATAAGAAGAGTTATCCCAAAGAATCTCACGTGTATAGCATGTACACAAGGGAAACTCATTAGGCCATCACCAGTAAAATGGCTACGAGCCCCTTTTTCATAAATAAAGACTATATGTCTAGATAATACTGGTGAATACATGTCCCAAGCGTTTAAATGATTATGGTATGTCCACGGGGGTAAATGATTATGGTATGTCCACGATACCAAGAACGGCTTGGCCGAAATCTTTTAAAACGCAAATAGCTGATTGACAGACCATAACTTATGAGGTCAAAACTCCCATTCACGGCTTGGGCCACACGAAATTTACATGCACCTAAGTTAATACGCATCAGACTATTTAGTGAGCATAGATATCCCCTATCACAATTATTAACGGGTCAAGAGCCAGACATACCCCATCATAAGACATTTGGATGTGCTGTCTATGTACTAATTGCTCCACCACAAAGAACTAAGATGGGACCTCAAAAGGAGGATGGGGATATATGTTGGATATGATTCTCCCACAATAATAAAGTACTTTGAGCCAACTATGGGTGATTATATTTGAGGCCAGGTACACAGATTATTTTAAGACCAGGAGGAGAAAAAAAAATAAAGCTGGTAAAAGAATGGTAAAAGAAATAGAATGAAATCAACCATCAATGTCTTGGCAAGATCCTCGGACTAAAAAATGTGAAATAGACGTCCAAAGATTATACATTTACAAAGCTAGCTAATCAAATGCCAGACACATTTGCTGACCCGAAAAAGAATGACTAAGTCATATATAAACCAGCTTGTAAAGCACCAACGAATTTAATGTCCAAAAAGAGACACAGTCAAGTTGCTACAGAGTCTAGACAACGTATGAAACGTGGTAGACCAAATAGGTTCCAGAAGATAAGAATCCTCGGAAACAAAAGAAAGGTGCAGAGAATGATAATCAAAATTCAAATCCGAGGTTACTAAGGAAACCATCCCAGACATGGAGATAAGGCCGACCGGCTCTAAGGTACATGTACCAAACAATGTAGCTTGGGACGCCAAGCTGCAAAGTATTAAAGGTCCTGATAATAATGAATCTCAATCGATTATATCATGTCTGGAACATAATGGAACCAATAAGGAATGTCGACATAAGATGATTTATTTGCATACAAGGTAGCACTTGAATTTATGAATATAAGCGAGGATCATGAACCCACGTCAATATAAGAGTGTGCACTCGTAGAACAGATTGGATTGAATAGAAACATGAGGTTAAATATTTTAAAGAAGAAAGACGTATTTGGCCATATGATTAAGACGCCATATGATGTTAAAACCAGTGGATATAAATGGGTTTTGTGAGGAATAGAAATCGTGAGATATAAAGCTGATGTTGCACAAGGATTCTCACAAAGACCAGTAATAGATTATGAGGAAACATACTCCCATGTGGTGGATGCAACTACTTTTAGATTTCTCATAAGTTTGGCTATATAAGAGAGAAAATTAGACTTGCAGCAAGTTGATGTAGTGACTGCATATTTATATGGTCCACTGGATAATGAAAGTACTAGAGGATATTGAGCTGAAAGTACAACAAGTTCTCGAGAACAATATTGATAATCATCAAAGTATATGATCTGAATATCCTAGGAACCTCTAGATACAATTTCCCAAATAGTTGAATATCTCAAGAAAGAGTTTGAGATGAAAGATCTTGGAAAACAAAGTTTTGTTTGGGATTACAGCTTGAGTACATTAACAATGAAATCCTTGTGCATCAAATAGTATATACAGAAAAGGGTACTCAAGAGATTTAATATGGACCAGTTTCACCCATTATCTAGTACATGGGCGTGATATCACTTTTTTTGGACACTGATCCATTCAGTCCAAAGGTGGACGATAAAGAAGTCCATTTAGTCCTGAGATGGACGATGCAGAAGTCTTGTTTTAGACACTGATCTGATTGGTCCATAAGAAGGACGATGAAGAAGCCTTTGATTTTGGTTTATTTTATACTAACCAACCCAAAGAGGGGTTATTTGGTTTTGTTGATTTGTTTTCAGACATGTTATGTTTTACACATGGTGGTACATGCATATCACAACAACATTATCCAAGATTTTGTGTGTGTGTATTTGAGGTCGATGACTCAATATGTTTGATCAAATTGTGGCATGGCCGATGGTAAAGAAGAACCAACTATCATGTTCGAGGAAGAAGCATATTCTGCCCAAGATCTTCATCACCCACAGTTTCACCCATTATCTAGTACATGGGGGTGATATCACTTTTTTTGGACACTGATCCATTCAGTTCAAAGGTGGACGATAAAGAAGTCCATTTAGTCCTGAGATGGACGATGCAGAAGTCTTGTTTTAGACACTGATCTGATTGGTCCATAAGAAAGACGATGAAGAAGCTTTTGATTTTGGTTTATTTTATACTAACCAGCCCAAAGAAGGGTTATTTGGTTTTGTTGATTTGTTTTCAGACATGTTATGTTTTACACATGGTGGTACATGCATATCACAACAACATTATCCAAGATTTTGTGTGTGTGTATTTGAGGTTGATGACTCAATATGTTTGATCAAATTGTGGCATGGCCGATGGTAAAGAAGAACCAACTATCATGTTCGAGGAAGAAGCATATTCTGCCCAAGATCTTCATCACCCACAGATTGCAGAAAATTGGAGAGGTCCAAGGGACCTTCAGTAATGTCCAAATCAGGGGGAGTAATGTATGTTTTACTCTTTTTCTTTCACCATGGTTTTGTCCCAATTGAGCTTTCCTGGTAAGGTTTTAATGAGGCAACATTAAAGCACATTACAAGCTCTAAATGGTTATAACATCCAAGAGGGAGTGTTATGAACCAAATTGTGGATAGCTCATAACCAAGAGATTATGATTTGTAATCTTTCCATTTATCTATGACAGTGTAATCTCCTATATAAGGAACCTCTATGTTATTAATAAATATAAACTTTTCCATTACATTTATAACATATAGCAATTTTTTAAAAAAGTTTGTTTGAAAACATAGATTGTAGTTTTAAAAAAAAAAGTTTATTTGGAAACATAGATTGCAGTTTAAAAAAAAAGTTTGTTTGGAAACATAGATTGTAATTTTAAAAAATAGGTTTGTTTGGAAACATGGATAGCAGTATATTAAGGAAAAAAAGTAATGAACTTATATTTTTAAGAAAATTTGGAAGTCCATTATAGGGCTGGGAAAAAAACCCGAATCCGAAGAACCGAACTGAACCCGATCCAAAAAAGTAGTACCAAACCCGAACCAAATTGATTAAATATCCAAACTGATTCAAAATTTTGGTATCCAGAGAACCGAAATCGAACCCGACCCGAACCGAAGTATTTCGGGTACCCGAATGTATCCGAAATAGATTTATATATCTAAATATATTAATTATTTTTAGATTTAATGTAAATGAAAAACATCCAAAATATATAAGATTCTTTTAAGTTGACTAAAATACTTGAAAATATAGACAAATAGCCAAAACTAAATGTCTAAAATAGCTAAAATATATTCAAAACACGAAAAATTGTTGAAATATCTACTAATTCTCTATAAAAATATTCAATCCAAACCAATTTATATGTTAAGTTTAGGTATTATGACATATGCTATTCAAATTTATATGTAATATAGTATTTTATTTACAGATTTTGAAAAATTTAAACTATATATTGAATTTTAAAATTTTAAAAATCATTTAAATGGGTTATCCGAACCTGAACCGAACCCGTAAAGATCCGAACCGAACCCGAACCGAAATTTAGAAATACCCGAATGAGGCTGAAATCTTTAACCCCGAAAACCCAAAACCTGAATAAACTCAAACCGAACCCGAATGCCCATCCCTAGTCAGTTATATTATGAGAAACTATCTATCTGATACCTAATCAAGTTCAGTTCAGGTCTATTTGAGTTTCGGGTTTCCGGGGTCAAAGATTTCAGCCTCATTCTAATATTTCTAAATTTCAGTTCGGGTTCGCTTCAGATTTTTGCGGGTTCGGTTCGAGTTCGGATAACTCATTTAAATTACTTTTTAAATTTTAAAATTCATTATATATTTATACTTTAAATTTCTCAAAAACTATAAACAAAATAATATATAAAATATAAATTTGAATAACATATGTTAGAATACCTATACTTAACATATAAATTATTTTAGTTCAAATATTTGGATAGAGAATCAATAATTATTTTAAGTATTTTTGGTGTTTTAAGTATACTTTTACTATTTTATTTATTTACTATTGATTATTTGTATATATTTTCCTGTATTTAAACCAGCTTAAAAATATCATATATATTCTAGATGTTTTATATATATTAAATCTAAAAATAGTTAATATATATAAATATATAATCTATTTCAGATACATTCGGGTATCCGGAATACTTCGGTTCGGATCGGATTCGGTTTTGGTTCTCAAAAAACCAAAATTTTGAATAATTCGGATATTTAATCTATTTCGATTTGGGTTTTGTACTACTTTTTCGGATCGAGATCCTTCAGATTCAGATTCAAGTATTTTGCCTATCCCTTATATTATTATTGACATGAAAAACAAATAAAAACATATTTTTGAAAAATATATGTGCGTGGTGCACGGATCAATCTAGTTCAAACTTAAACGCTTTACATTGAAGACCCAATTTAAACCCAAATCACAAAGGATAATCTTGAGCCCATGAAGACAGAACACGTCTGTCTTCTACGTGTCTTGAATTGAGCAAATTGGACTGATACGCGTCGCACAGTGGGAGGGAACAGGGATGTTAAAACGGACCTTAACGGGTTCACCATAAATATGCAAGCCTGTCATCCGTTTAGTTCTTTGTAATTATAAACGGGTTCATACATGGTTTATCTTTTAAGGCCGGTTTATAAACGGCGTAGCTCCAATATAAATAGGTATCCTTTTATTTTTTTTCTTACAAAATATATGAAACGATGCCGTTTTATTAGATTTTCTACATCTCCTTCTCAAGTCTTCGAGTTCTTCTCTCCTTAAACTCATCGTAGATTAAATCTAGAAGGTACTTTGTATATCTTTTGTTGGTTTGCTCTAAAACATATAATGTGTTGACTGGAGTAACTTAGGCTTATGGAAGATACTGATGGCAATGTCTGAAACATTATACATCATTGTTCTCACCTAGTTGTATGTTTTTTGTTCATACATCATCAACATCGCTCGGACATTTTAAGCTATATGATAGAGGCACGAACATTCTTATTGTTTCGGTTTCTAGCTTTTTATATATCTTATCTTAACATTCTTTTGTGTATTTTCACGATGGATTTAGAGTTTCTCGATACAATTGCAATCCTTGATGCTCAAAGGGATTACATGGACATGAATGAAGAAGATGCTTTGAATGATGAAAAATGCAATGAGTGAGGGAGATGCAGAAATGCAAGAACCAGAACAAATTTGAAGAGTTATGTTGACTGAGTTTTATATCGATGCTGGAACTTGGTACATGTTGATGTGAAGAGCATACGATGTTGTGTGTAACACAAGAAATACAAAGAAATGGTAGTGTGTGTGGAACACAATAATGACACGAGAGTTGTCATGACCGAGACTGAGACATGAGGCTGTGACACATATATAATCATGGTGTGTCGTTGAAGCTAAGATACATCATCTTGAGTATTATAAGAAGAGAGAAAAGCCATGTGGGCTTTGTCTCAAAGATGAGGCCAACTAATAAGAACTTGAGGAGATTTAGGGTTTACTCGGTTGGAGTATAAAGAGAACGAGACGGTAACATGATACGGTTACGTGTCTAGGATTTATTGAAGATCCACATGGATGTGTGTGAGGTCGTTCTACCATACAGTTGAGAGATCTGTTGGTAGTTTTTGCTATAGAGAACTATACTCGGCGGAGAAGATTATATTACTCAAATTACCCTAAGGAGTGATTTTACTCTCTCAAATAAGAGGTTAAATTGTAGTACTTAGGGATCAAATCCACATGGAGCTAGGGCACACAATAGACTATAGAAATTAAGGTTAAGTTAGGTGATCAATATTAAAACAGTAAACAAAGCAGTAAGCAGGGTGAACAATACAGTTGTTCGATTGATTGATTGAGGTTTCTAAACAATAAAGTGAAAACACTAGACCTAGGGATCTATCAATCCAGAGATTCAAAACTACAATCAAGGATGTAAATGGTTTTATAGATTCATTCTAGAACTTGAATTCATTAGCAAGTAATCCAGCTTCTGCATGCAATTTTACTAGTCAGATGTCTAAATACTATGTTCCAGCCATCGCATGCAAACAAAGAACGAGTATCGATCTATGCAATCGGTTAAGCGTCGATCGATACTACTTCAGATGGGAATTATCGCACAGATCAATAATGTTCAATTAGATCTAGAACAACTCTCGTATGTGCCTAGATATCTAATCCACTCAAGGTACATGTTCCGTTAATCAATTGCACTTTCGTATCTCTCAATTATCTTATGATTCTAGGTTCAAACAATCAGTCACACTGTCGTGCTTTTCTAACTACTCCAATTCCTAATATTACAAGCTACCCTGGTTTAGAAATCAGTAAAAAACCCTAGCAATCCTAACAGATTCAGTTTGACATTAAGCTCATGAAACCCCTAAATCTAACAGGGTGATTATTCATACATGATAGAAGAAACACAAAACATAGTCCAAATAAATAAAAGAAAAGAAAGCAATGGTAAAACCAATGGAGTTCCAATCAATATCTGAAGGAGAATTTATCTTCTCTCCAACCCTAAAACAAGAATAAAGAATAATAGTATGCGTAGCCGTCAACAATGGCTTAGAAAACACATAAGTAGGGTTCTGAGTCGTCCATGGGTATTATGGTAACTTGTGGTAACTTCTAGGCTTAAGTTGTTCTTGAAATAGGCTCGGCCCACATTCTGGCATCACCGTCGATCGCCACCAAGGGTGCACCAACGATCGACATTCCATTCATCTCCTCGACAACTTTATCTCGCGAGGCAGACATACCACTCTTCAGTAAAACGGGCATAACATCTGATCTAACCGTTGGATTGACCTCCAATCGGTGGCATTGGAAAGCTAACTCAAAGCTCTATCGTGTGTCAAAATATGGGCGCAATATCACTATGGAAAGGTCTCCATCCATATCAAAACATCTGACACGTCTATGCAGTTCTGCACCTCAAAAGGCTCCAAAATCACCAAAGTTCTCCAAAACGTACCTGAACCTGAAAATACTCTAAAATATACTCCAAACCCATATAATATACTCTAAAACACTCATATACCATGGCTAAAAATGGATAAAATCCATGGTATATCAGAAGACAATGAGTAGTAGTTGCTCTCATCATTGTAATTCTAAATTAGAGTGGTAGGCACGTGTGTGGATACCATATAGCAATGGTTTGATGCGGCCTTTTCTATGAATGAGTTCTGGACGTGGTCCCGGGGATGTAGGAAACGAACCTCGTTAACAAATGTGTACTTTATTTAGGTTTAGCCACATATCCTATTTTTACAATTGGTATCAGAGCGGGTTGCCGCTAGAGTTTGTTTCGGGTAGCTCATGGATTTGTGGCTATGAGTATGATATCAAACGAAGAAAAAGAGGAAGAGAAACATAGATGATTTCATATGCACATGATCTTGGTTAAAGTAAGGCGATATATCAAGAGGAGCCTTGGGGTTTATTGATTCTCGGTAGTCGAAACTGAAGTTTGCAACGAGTTAGGGTTTTGATGAAGAACTCATGAGAATTCAAAAACATGGTTTGGTGTTCACTGTTTTCATGCAAAGGATGAATGTAATCCCTTCTTAACCACTATGGACTTTCAGTTCTCTGTTAATGCATGCTAAAGATCAATGGAAGCTTGTGATGTAGAAGTTTGTGTGAAAGAAATAAAAAAGAGGACGGAAGATTTGAATAAATAAAGAAGAGAGATGGAGACACGTGTTCGTGGGAGATTAAGAGAAGAGAAGACTTTTTCGAAGGAAGATTTCAAATAAGTGAAGATAAGAAGATGAGGACACGTGTACGAGAGAGATTGAAGGACAATGAGAGTTTTTTACAGAGCTAACAACTCGTATAAAACTCTGTTTACGATTCATTTTTACATTTTTCATCCAAGAAATTGTGTAGAACTCTCTCTCTAAAACTTTGTAATTCAGTACTTCTCAATTCAATCTGAAGATTGATTCTCTTGCGGTTTCTTCGATTGATTGAGTAGGAATCATCGTTTTATGAACATCAATTCCTGTGGCGATTGTGAATCACGGTTTATCTCTATCAAAGGTATCATAAGCTGCGTCATCCTCGGAGACAATGGCGGAAACAAGATCTCAATAATCCTTGAAAGATGCAGTAGTGAAGGAAACTTCAGAGGCGATTGGCTCGCAGATCGAACGTCGCGTTAATGTTTGAGGCGATCAAGTTCATTATGGAGAAAATGGAGAAGGCGATCAACAGCATCGAACATTTTCAACACGATGAAGTATCGGGAGCACCTATGATGCAGGAAATCAACAATCAAATACCCGATCAGCCTCGTTCTTTCAGATCTGGTACAAATTCTAACTATACTGGAATGACTAGATTAGGTTGATTAGATTTTCTGCGGTTCAAAGGTGGTAAGTTCAGAGAGTGGTTGTTTAGGGTCGAGGATTTTTTTTTTGCGATTGATAATACTACAAATGATTTGAAAGTGAGATTATCATCGATTCACTTTGATGGTGCGGCTTCAACTTGGCATCAAGCGATTATACAATCTGAATCAGGATCAGATCTGTTGAGTGATTGGATTCAATATTGCCGTTGATAATTGAAAGATTTGAAGAAGTTCTGGATGATCCTATCGCAGAGCTGAAAATGTTACTGGAGACGGATGGTATTACGGAATACAACGAGAAGTTTGAGCTCATATGATCTTGAGTGAAGTTATTAGAGCAGTATCTGATCAGTGCATATTTAGCTAGTTTGAGGAATGATAGTCAGATGCATGTGAGAATGTGTCAACCTCAAACAGTCGGACAATGTTTTGTTTTGGGGAGACTTTATGAAATGACACATCCCCTGAAACAATCAACCGGGTCAGCCAATAAGAGTCCGTTTGTGAAGAACTCAGGAGGGTATAAGAAAGAAGGAGAATCAAAGAATGGAAGTCCTATAAGTAATGAGCCACAAAAGAATCCTCTAATACAGCCAAAGAAATTTCTTTCATCAGCGGAGATGAGAGACAGGAGATGATGTGCCCCGGTTCGTGGATCAGTCCATTGGAGCCGACCAACATGGAAATCAGGACGTTCTGAACAATTTTACCGAGGTTCGCTCATCCGACCGTACCGATCAGACTGACTGAGCCGTCCCGCGTGCGTCCCGATTGGAGCTTCGGCTGGAACGACGACCAGACGACCGAACTGACCGTACCGGAGCTCGTCTTCCCTGACCAACTCGACATCCTAAGACCCACGGTCGACCAGGCTTAGCTTGGGTCATGAAGAAACCGAAGACGGACATGCATTCTTATCCGACGGACCATCCGGACAGTCCCTCAAGCGTCCTTATCTTTACCCCGTGCATCTATCTGGTTCGGATGAACCTGGACATTATCTGAAGGGCCATCTTTGACCAATCTGCATGGAAGACTGAGTCTTTGACTCATTAATTCAGATCTGGTCAAATTTGTATTTTCTATGCCTTATTTTCCGTGTATTTTCTTTATTAGTCTTTGACTACAAACAATATAAATATGTAGTCTCATTCTATGAATAAAATTAGTCTATGTTTTTTGAGTTTATTTTCGTTTCTCCTCTGAGTGAGAGAGAGAGAGTTCTTTAGCTAGTTCATTGGTGTGAACCGGCTTGTTGATTTGGTGGTCAGCGAATTCATCTTTGTGTGTTGTTTGGTGGTTAGCCAACACATTCATTCATTCTTGGGTGGTTAGCCTTAGATCGTGGGTATATCGAGAGCCACTCCGCATCTCTTGACAATCCTTTCAATCCATCTCAGTTCTAGAAGTGTCGTTTGCCTTCTCGGATCATATCCAACACCCCGCTAAAGTGATCCTTCAATCGAGGACGTATCAAGTGGTATCAGAGCCACTTTAGCTGATTTGTTTTCTTTCATATTTCATCTAGTTCTCTCTACGTTTTTCTGCTCTTATTTCTTGGATCCGGGCTGTTCCTTTACTCCCTTGTGATCGCCAGTTATTAAAAAAAAAACGATAAAAAGAAGAGAGTAAAAGTTTTGGCTTGAATCACTTCTGAAGAGAAATCAAGCGGGAGTGGTGGAAGAGAAACCCTGCTGGCTGAAGAGAAACCCAGCCTTAGGACAGTTAAGCAAATCCATATCAAAAATCTCTTCATCTTTCTTTCTCTTTTCTTTTTCCCACAAAAGTTTATTTTGGGTTTTGATTGCTGAATTTTGACTGCCTATCATCCTTTGAACCAGTGGAAAGAACTCTGAGTGATCACCTAAAAATCGTGAGCTAAACACTTTGAGGGAATGTGAGGATTTTTATTTGCTAATTCTTTTGTTAAGTGTTTTCAGGAAGTTTGGACTTCTCAAGAAATCAAAACCACAACAAGACGTTTACTTTCCTTTTAAAACCGCGTTAGAAAAAGAGCAAAGGATTATTGGAAATAAAAAACAGTTTGCTTCTAATGGATTTGATTTTGTGCAGAAACAAAGAACCAAAGGAAGAGACAAAACAGGTTCGATGATGATGAGAAGTGGTTTAGAAGTGGTGATCGTCCCTTCACCAAAGCCAAGAGAAGCAACCGTGATGTGTTTGATCAGAATGAGCTTCAGACTTATGTCAGCTTGGAGAAGATGTTGCGTAAGGCAATTCATGCTATCCGGCAACTCAAAAAGAAGGGAAACACCAACACTTCTCCTGCACCAAAATAGCAAAGTAATTTTTCTTCTCTTTCAAATTCTGATTTGAAAACTAATGTGTTGTCTTTTGATAAAAGCAAAGCTCATCCTACCAGGTGCTTCAAATGCCATAGGATCAGTCATTATGCTAACAAGTGTCAAAAGCAAAGACCGTTGGTGACTTTGGAGAATGAGAACATTGAAACCGAGCCAACCTATTGCCAATTTTCGATGACTTCACATATGAGCCAATGGAGGGGCTAGATGAAGAACAAATTCATGGTCATCAAGCCAACCAATAAGAATCATCTTCCATTCAAAAAACAGACCGAACTCAAGTTGAGCATTGTGCTGATTATGGTTCTTTTGCTTATAATCTTTTTCCTTTTAATGTTTCAGATTTGAGGGCAAATTTTTTTGAAGAGGGAGAGAATGACGTGCCCCGGTTCGTGGAGCAGTCTATTGGAGCAGACCAGCATGGAAATCAGGACGTTCTGAACAATTTTACCGAGGTTAGTTCATCCGACCGTACCGATCAGACTGACCGAGCCGTCTCGCATGCGTCCTGATTGGAGCTTCGGCTGGAACCATGACCAGACTACCGAACTGACCGTACCGGAGTTCGTCTTCCCCGACCAACTCGACATCCTAAGACCCACGGTCGAGCCAGGCTTAGCTTGGGTCGTGAAGAAACCGAAGACGGACATGCATTCTCATCCGACGGACCATCCGAACAGTCCCGCAAGCATCCTTATCTTTACCCCGTGCATCTATCTGGTTCGGATGAACCTGGACATTATCTGAAGGGCCCTCTTTGACCAATCTGCATGGAAGACTGAGTCTTTGACTCATTAATTTAGATCATGTCAAATTTATATTTTCTATGCCTTATTTTCCGTGTATTTTCTTTATTAGTCTTTGACTACAAACAATATAAATATGTAGTCTCATTCTATGAATAAAATTAGTCTATGTTTTTTGAGTTTATTTTCGTTTCTCCTCTGAGTGAGAGAGAGAGAGTTCTTTAGCTAGTTCATTGGTGTGAACCGGCTTGTTGATTTGGTGGTCAGCGAATTCATCTTTGTGTGTTGTTTGGTGGTTAGCCAACACATTCATTCATTCTTGGGTGGTTAGCCTTAGATCGTGGGTATATCGAGAGCCACTCCGCATCTCTTGACAATCCTTTCAATCCATCTCAGTTCTAGAAGTGTCGTTTGCCTTCTCGGATCATATCCAACAACCCGCTAAAGTGATCCTTCAATCGAGGACGTATCAAGTGGTATCAGAGCCACTTTAGCTGATTTGTTTTCTTTCATATTTCATCTAGTTCTCTCTACGTTTTTCTGCTCTTATTTCTTGGATCCGGGCTGTTCCTTTACTCCCTTGTGATCGCCAGTTATTAAAAAAAAAACGATAAAAAGAAGAGAGTAAAAGTTTTGGCTTGAATCACTTCTGAAGAGAAATCAAGCGGGAGTGGTGGAAGAGAAACCCTGCTGGCTGAAGAGAAACCCTGCTGGCTTAAGAGAAACCCAGCCATAGGACAGGTAAGGCAAATTCATATCAAAAATCTCTTCATCTTTCTTTCTCTTTTCTTTTTCCCACAAAAGTTTATTTTGGGTTTTGATTGATGAATTTTGACTGCCTATCATCCTTTGAACCAGTGGAAAGAAATCTGAGTGATCACCTAATAATCGTGAGCAAAACACTTTGAGAGAATGTGAGTATTTTCTATGCCTTATTTTCCGTGTATTTTCTTTATTAGTCTTTGACTACAAACAATATAAATATGTAGTCTCATTCTATGAATAAAATTAGTCTATGTTTTTTGAGTTTATTTTCGTTTCTTCTCTGAGTGAGAGAGAGAGAGTTCTTTAGCTAGTTCATTGGTGTGAACCGGCTTGTTGATTTGGTGGTCAGCGAATTCATCTTTGTGTGTTGTTTGGTGGTTAGCCAACACATTCATTCATTCTTGGGTGGTTAGCCTTAGATCGTGGGTATATCGAGAGCCACTCCGTATCTCTTGACAATCCTTTCAATCCATCTCAGTTCTAGAAGTGTCGTTTGCCTTCTCGGATCATATCCAACACCCCGCTAAAGTGATCCTTCAATCGAGGACGTATCAAGTGGTATCAGAGCCACTTTAGCTGATTTGTTTTCTTTCATCTTTCATCTACTTCTCTCTACGTTTTTCTGTTCTTATTTCTTGGATCCGGGCTGTTCCTTTACTCCCTTGTGATCGCCAGTTATTAAAAAAAAAACGATAAAAAGAAGAGAGTAAAAGTTTTGGCTTGAATCACTTCTGAAGAGAAATCAAGCGGGAGTGGTGGAAGAGAAACCCTGCTGGCTGAAGAGAAACCCTGCTGGCTTAAGAGAAACCCAGCCTTAGGACAGGTAAGGCAAATTCATATCAAAAATCTCTTCATCTTTCTTTCTCTTTTATTTTTCCCACAAAAGTTTATTTTGGGTTTTGATTGCTGAATTTTGACTGCCTATCATCCTTTGAACCAGTGGAAAGAAATCTGAGTGATCACCTAATAATCGTGAGCAAAACACTTTGAGAGAATGTGAGTATTTTTATTTGCTAACTCTTTTTTTAAGTGTTTTCATGTTGTTTGGACTTCTCAAGAAATCAAAACCACAACAAAGACGTTTACTTTCCTTATAAAACCGCGTTAGAAAAAGAGCAAATGATTTTTGGAAATAAGAAACAGTTTGCTTTTAATGGGTTTGATTTTGTGTAGAAAGAAAGAACCAAAGGAAGTGACAAAACAGGTTCAATGATGATGAGAAGTGGCTCAGAAGTGGTGATCGTCCTTCACCAAAGCCAAGAGAAGCAACCGTGATGTGTTTGATCAGAATGAGCTTCAAACTTATTTCAGCTTGGAGAAGATGTTGCATAAGGAAATTCATGCTATCCGGCAACCCAAAAAGAAGGGAAACACCAACACTTCTCCTGCACCAAAATAGCAAAGTAATTTTTCTTCTCTTTCAAATTCTGATTTGAAAACTAATGTGTTGTCTTTTGATAAAAGCAAAGCTGTGAAACCCACAAGCAAATCTCATTCTACCAGGTGCTTCAAATGCCATAGGATCGGTCATTATGCTAACAAGTGTCAAAAGCAAAGACCGTTGGTGACTTTGGAGAATGAGAACATTGAAACCGAGCCAGAAAAGGAAGACCTATTGCCAATTTTCGATGACTTCACATATGAGCCAATGGAGGGGCTAGATGAAGAACAAATTCGTGGTCATCAAGCCTACCAAGAAGAATCATCTTCCATTCAAAAAACGGACCGAACTCAAGGTAAGCATTGTGCTGATTATGGTTCTTTTGCTTATAATCCTTTTCCTTTTAATGTTTCAGATTTGAGGGAAAATATTTTTGAAGAAAGAGAGAATGATGTGCTCCGGTTCGTGGATCAGTCCATTGGAGCAGACCAGCATGGAAATTTGGACGTTCTGAACAATTTTACCGAGGTTCGTTCATCCGTCCGTACCGATCAGACTGACCGAGCCGTCCCGCGTGCGTCCCGATTGGAGCTTTGGCTGGAACCACGACCAGACGACCGAACTGACCGTACCAGAGCTCGTCTTCCCCAACCAACTCGACATCCTAAGACCCACGGTCGAGCCAGGCTTAGCTTGGGTCGTGAAGAAACCGAAGACGGACATGCATTCTCATCCGGCGGACCATCCGGACAGTCCCGCAAGCGTCCTTATCTTTACCCCGTGCATCTATCTGGTTCGGAAGAACCCGGACATTATCTGAAGGGCCATCTTTGACCAATCTGCATGAAAGAATGAGTCTTTGACTCATTAATTCAGATCTGGTCAAATTTGTATTTTCTATGCCTTATTTTCCGTGTATTTTCTTTATTAGTCTTTGACTACAAACAATATAAATATGTAGTCTCATTCTATGAATAAAATTAGTCTATGTTTTTTGAGTTTATTTTCGTTTCTCCTCTGAGTGAGGGAGAAAGTTCTTTAGCTAGTTCATTGGTGTGAACCGGCTTGTTGATTGGTGGTCAGCGAATTCATCTTTGTGTGTTGTTTGGTGGTTAGCCAACACATTCATTCATTCTTGGGTGGTTAGCCTTAGATCGTGGGTATATCAAGAGCCATTCCGCATCTCTTGACGATCCTTTCAATCCATCTCAGTTCCAGAAGTATAGTTTGCCTTCTCGGATCATATCCAACACCCAGCTAAAGTGATCCTTCAATCGAGGACGTATCAAGTGGTATCAGAGCCACTTTAGCTGATTTGTTTTCTTTCATCTTTCATCTTCTTCTCTCCACGTTATTTTGTTCTTATTTCTTGGATCCGGAATGTTCCTTTACTCCCTTGTTATCGCCAGTTATTAAAAAAAAATGATAAAAAAAGAGTAAAAGTTTTGGCTTGAATCAATTCTGAAGAGAAATGAAGCAGGAGTGGTGGAAGAGAAACCCTGCTGGCTGAAGAGAAACCCAGCCTTAGGACAGTTAAGCAAATCCATATCAAAAATCTCTTCATCTTTCTTTCTCTTTTCTTTTTCCCACAAAAGTTTATTTTGGGTTTTGATTGCTGAATTTTGACTGCCTATCATCCTTTGAACCAGTGGAAAGAACTCTGAGTGATCACCTAAAAATCGTGAGCTAAACACTTTGAGGGAATGTGAGGATTTTTATTTGCTAATTCTTTTGTTAAGTGTTTTCAGGAAGTTTGGACTTCTCAAGAAATCAAAACCACAACAAGACGTTTACTTTCCTTTTAAAACCGCGTTAGAAAAAGAGCAAAGGATTATTGGAAATAAAAAACAGTTTGCTTCTAATGGATTTGATTTTGTGCAGAAACAAAGAACCAAAGGAAGAGACAAAACAGGTTCGATGATGATGAGAAGTGGTTTAGAAGTGGTGATCGTCCCTTCACCAAAGCCAAGAGAAGCAACCGTGATGTGTTTGATCAGAATGAGCTTCAGACTTATGTCAGCTTGGAGAAGATGTTGCGTAAGGCAATTCATGCTATCCGGCAACTCAAAAAGAAGGGAAACACCAACACTTCTCCTGCACCAAAATAGCAAAGTAATTTTTCTTCTCTTTCAAATTCTGATTTGAAAACTAATGTGTTGTCTTTTGATAAAAGCAAAGCTCATCCTACCAGGTGCTTCAAATGCCATAGGATCAGTCATTATGCTAACAAGTGTCAAAAGCAAAGACCGTTGGTGACTTTGGAGAATGAGAACATTGAAACCGAGCCAACCTATTGCCAATTTTCGATGACTTCACATATGAGCCAATGGAGGGGCTAGATGAAGAACAAATTCATGGTCATCAAGCCAACCAATAAGAATCATCTTCCATTCAAAAAACAGACCGAACTCAAGTTGAGCATTGTGCTGATTATGGTTCTTTTGCTTATAATCTTTTTCCTTTTAATGTTTCAGATTTGAGGGCAAATTTTTTTGAAGAGGGAGAGAATGACGTGCCCCGGTTCGTGGAGCAGTCTATTGGAGCAGACCAGCATGGAAATCAGGACGTTCTGAACAATTTTACCGAGGTTAGTTCATCCGACCGTACCGATCAGACTGACCGAGCCGTCTCGCATGCGTCCTGATTGGAGCTTCGGCTGGAACCATGACCAGACTACCGAACTGACCGTACCGGAGTTCGTCTTCCCCGACCAACTCGACATCCTAAGACCCACGGTCGAGCCAGGCTTAGCTTGGGTCGTGAAGAAACCGAAGACGGACATGCATTCTCATCCGACGGACCATCCGAACAGTCCCGCAAGCATCCTTATCTTTACCCCGTGCATCTATCTGGTTCGGATGAACCTGGACATTATCTGAAGGGCCCTCTTTGACCAATCTGCATGGAAGACTGAGTCTTTGACTCATTAATTTAGATCAGGTCAAATTTATATTTTCTATGCCTTATTTTCCGTGTATTTTCTTTATTAGTCTTTGACTACAAACAATATAAATATGTAGTCTCATTCTATGAATAAAATTAGTCTATGTTTTTTGAGTTTATTTTCGTTTCTCCTCTGAGTGAGAGAGAGAGAGTTCTTTAGCTAGTTCATTGGTGTGAACCGGCTTGTTGATTTGGTGGTCAGCGAATTCATCTTTGTGTGTTGTTTGGTGGTTAGCCAACACATTCATTCATTCTTGGGTGGTTAGCCTTAGATCGTGGGTATATCGAGAGCCACTCCGCATCTCTTGACAATCCTTTCAATCCATCTCAGTTCTAGAAGTGTCGTTTGCCTTCTCGGATCATATCCAACACCCCGCTAAAGTGATCCTTCAATCGAGGACGTATCAAGTGGTATCAGAGCCACTTTAGCTGATTTGTTTTCTTTCATATTTCATCTAGTTCTCTCTACGTTTTTCTGCTCTTATTTCTTGGATCCGGGCTGTTCCTTTACTCCCTTGTGATCGCCAGTTATTAAAAAAAAACGATAAAAAGAAGAGAGTAAAAGTTTTGGCTTGAATCACTTCTGAAGAGAAATCAAGCGGGAGTGGTGGAAGAGAAACCCTGCTGGCTGAAGAGAAACCCTGCTGGCTTAAGAGAAACCCAGCCTTAGGACAGGTAAGGCAAATTCATATCAAAAATCTCTTCATCTTTGTTTCTCTTTTCTTTTTCCCACAAAAGTTTATTTTGGGTTTTGATTGATGAATTTTGACTGCCTATCATCCTTTGAACCAGTGGAAAGAAATCTGAGTGATCACCTAATAATCGTGAGCAAAACACTTTGAGAGAATGTGAGTATTTTCTATGCCTTATTTTCCGTGTATTTTCTTTATTAGTCTTTGACTACAAACAATATAAATATGTAGTCTCATTCTATGAATAAAGTTAGTCTATGTTTTTTGAGTTTATTTTCGTTTCTTCTCTGAGTGAGAGAGAGAGAGTTCTTTAGCTAGTTCATTGGTGTGAACCGGCTTGTTGATTTGGTGGTCAGCGAATTCATCTTTGTGTGTTGTTTGGTGGTTAGCCAACACATTCATTCATTCTTGGGTGGTTAGCCTTAGATCGTGGGTATATCGAGAGCCACTCCGTATCTCTTGACAATCCTTTCAATCCATCTCAGTTCTAGAAGTGTCGTTTGCCTTCTCGGATCATATCCAACACCCCGCTAAAGTGATCCTTCAATCGAGGACGTATCAAGTGGTATCAGAGCCACTTTAGCTGATTTGTTTTCTTTCATCTTTCATCTACTTCTCTCTACGTTTTTCTGTTCTTATTTCTTGGATCCGGGCTGTTCCTTTACTCCCTTGTGATCGCCAGTTATTAAAAAAAAAACTATAAAAAGAAGAGAGTAAAAGTTTTGGCTTGAATCACTTCTGAAGAGAAATCAAGCGGGAGTGGTGGAAGAGAAACCCTGCTGGCTGAAGAGAAACCCTGCTGGCTTAAGAGAAACCCAGCCTTAGGACAGGTAAGGCAAATTCATATCAAAAATCTCTTCATCTTTCTTTCTCTTTTATTTTTCCCACAAAAGTTTATTTTGGGTTTTGATTGCTGAATTTTGACTGCCTATCATCCTTTGAACCAGTGGAAAGAAATCTGAGTGATCACCTAATAATCGTGAGCAAAACACTTTGAGAGAATGTGAGTATTTTTATTTGCTAACTCTTTTTTTAAGTGTTTTCATGTTGTTTGGACTTCTCAAGAAATCAAAACCACAACAAAGACGTTTACTTTCCTTATAAAGCCGCGTTAGAAAAAGAGCAAATGATTTTTGGAAATAAGAAACAGTTTGCTTTTAATGGGTTTGATTTTGTGTAGAAAGAAAGAACCAAAGGAAGTGACAAAACAGGTTCAATGATGATGAGAAGTGGCTCAGAAGTGGTGATCGTCCTTCACCAAAGCCAAGAGAAGCAACCGTGATGTGTTTGATCAGAATGAGCTTCAAACTTATTTCAGCTTGGAGAAGATGTTGCATAAGGAAATTCATGCTATCCGGCAACCCAAAAAGAAGGGAAACACCAACACTTCTCCTGCACCAAAATAGCAAAGTAATTTTTCTTCTCTTTCAAATTCTGATTTGAAAACTAATGTGTTGTCTTTTGATAAAAGCAAAGCTGTGAAACCCACAAGCAAATCTCATTCTACCAGGTGCTTCAAATGCCATAGGATCGGTCATTATGCTAACAAGTGTCAAAAGCAAAGACCGTTGGTGACTTTGGAGAATGAGAACATTGAAACCGAGCCAGAAAAGGAAGACCTATTGCCAATTTTTGATGACTTCACATATGAGCCAATGGAGGGGCTAGATGAAGAACAAATTCGTGGTCATCAAGCCTACCAAGAAGAATCATCTTCCATTCAAAAAACGGACCGAACTCAAGGTAAGCATTGTGCTGATTATGGTTCTTTTGCTTATAATCCTTTTCCTTTTAATGTTTCAGATTTGAGGGAAAATATTTTTGAAGAGAGAGAGAATGATGTGCTCCGGTTCGTGGATCAGTCCATTGGAGCAGACCAGCATGGAAATTTGGACGTTCTGAACAATTTTACCGAGGTTCGTTCATCCGTCCGTACCGATCAGACTGACCGAGCCGTCCCGCGTGCGTCCCGATTGGAGCTTTGGCTGGAACCACGACCAGACGACCAAACTGACCGTACCAGAGCTCGTCTTCCCCAACCAACTCGACATCCTAAGACCCACGGTCGAGCCAGGCTTAGCTTGGGTCGTGAAGAAACCGAAGACGGACATGCATTCTCATCCGGCGGACCATCCGGACAGTCCCGCAAGCGTCCTTATCTTTACCCCGTGCATCTATCTGGTTCGGAAGAACCTGGACATTATCTGAAGGGCCATCTTTGACCAATCTGCATGAAAGAATGAGTCTTTGACTCATTAATTCAGATCTGGTCAAATTTGTATTTTCTATGCCTTATTTTCCGTGTATTTTCTTTTATAACACTATAAATATGTAGTCTCATTCTATCAATAAAATCAGTCTATATTTTTTGAGTTTATTTTCATTTCTTCTATGAGTGAGAGAGAAATTTCTTTAGCTAGTTCATTGGTGTGAATCGGCTTGTTGATTTGGTGGTCAGCCAATTCATCTTGGTGTGTTGTTTGGTGGTTAGCCAACACATTCATTCATTCTTGGGTGGTTAGCCTTAGATCGTGGGTATATCAAGAGTCATTCCGCATCTCTTGACGATCCTTTCAATCCATCTCAGTTCCAGAAGTGTCATTTGCCTTCTCGGATCATATCCAACACCCAGCTAAAGTGGTCCTTCAATCTAGGACGTATCAGGAGAGCTAAAGGACTTTGTTATTTCTGTGATGAGAAGTTCGCTCCTGTCATTACTTAACTCATTAAAAGGCTCAGCTGCACTTGTTAGATGCTAATGAAGAAGACGAGGAGGAACATGTGGAAGTACGGGCCATTCTAGAGCAAGAAGAAGAATGTGATATTTCTCATATATCAGTGAATGCAATCGCTGGTATCTCTGACTATACTACTATGAAGGTGAAGGGCGTGCATAGAAAACGACCAGTGTTTGTGGTATTTGTGGGAACCAAAATTCACGCCGTCAATTTTCTGTAAAATAAGGAAAGTTAGGAAAACCCTAGATTTCCAGAGGTCCGGATTCTCTGGGAGAGCCGACGACAAGTGACCAAATAAGTGTAAAAAAATAAGGAAAGATAACAAACGAATTTGGAAAACAATAGGTCTTTATTTCAAATTTGCGTATGAGCGTTCCAGAGACAAAAGCCTACAGGAGGCTTGTCTGGAAAAGGGATTACAAAGGAAATTGTAAAACACAAGCAATAAAACTAGAGTAAGTTTGCTAGCACTAGAACCTATGTAGAGAATAACCTATGCGGCCGCAACTCGCTTAGCAATAGATGAAAAAGATAAAAGGCTTTATTAAGACTTGGGACTGGACCTTATGAAAGGCTGCCTACGTACCCCTTTCGAGGATCAAGCCGGACGTAGTTCGATTAGAAAGATTTGAACAAGAGATCGAACTGCCTGGGCGAGTTTGTCTAGTATGTGTGCATGCCATAGAAACCGAACTTGTCGAGAATAAAGCCTAGGGTTTCTAAGTGCAGAGAGTTCTAGGTCTAAAGAGAATCATCCCTTTGCCTTGCCTTGGATCTTCTTTGTATATGCCTCCAAAGTCGGCCATCTTTCCCGATTTGAGTTTATCTCTTTGCGGAAATTTTCCTTATCTTCTCGAGATTCATGTTTATCTTGGAAACTTCAGATTTATCCTCTTTTCCATTTATCCTTATCAAAATCGAGTTAAACCGTCATTAAATTCGGGCATATTTCCGCGTTAAACCATAAGTGGGCTTTCGTCATGTTTTAGGCCGTTTGAGGCCGTTTTATGACTTATGCGTTTTTACGATTATTCTTGGAGATATCGTCAAATTGTCCGATGTCCATTTTCTATGTCGCTGGTCTTGCGAACGGAACCAAATAAATTCATTAAGTCGATGATACGATGGTGTTTAAGTTAACCCATATCATCTTGACGCTTTGACTTGAACTTCTACGAGAAAACATGTGTTGCTAGTTTTCTTCGTATAATCTCATCGGAAATTCCGATTGGGACAAAACGAAAGAAAATTTGACCGAGACTCAAAGGAGTACAAAATGGGGTTGCAATATGGCGACCTGAGTGCTGTCATGGTTGCCAGATGGCGACCTGAGAGCTGTGCGGCTTGTTTCCTTTGTAAATACTCATCGGAAACTCCGATTGGGACGAAAGAACAAACATTTCGACCAAGACTCAGGGGAGAACTAAATGGGGTCGCCATATGGTGCCCTGGGAGCTGTCCCGGTCACCATATGGTGACCTGAGTTGATAGCAAGCCGGTCGCCATATGGCGAGCGGGCCAGGACGTACCACGCTCGCCATATGGCAAGCGGTCTAGGACGGACCGCACTCGCCATATGGCGAGCAGACTGGGATGGACCGCCCTCGCCATATGACGAGCGGGCTGGGACGAACCGCACTCACCATATGGCGAGCGGGTCAGGACGGACCGCCCTAGCCATATGGTGAGCGGGCTGGGATGGATAGCGGGCTGGGGTGGACCACCCTCGCCATATGGCATGTGGGCTGGGATGAACCGCGCTTACCATATGGCGAGCAGGCTGAGACAGACCGCGCTCGCCATATGGAGAGCGGGCTGAGACAGACCGCTCTCGCCATGGGGTGGACCGCGCTCGCCATATGGCGAGCGGGCTGGGGCGGACTGCACTCGCCATATGGTGAGCGGGCTGGGGCGGACCGAACTCGCCATATGGTGAGCGGGCTAGGACGAACCGCGCTCACCTTGCGGTGAGCTGGTCGATCAAGGGTGAGCTAGTCGTATGGCGAGCCGGTCGGGTTAGATCAAACTTAGGCCTCCCTCGGGTGACGGTGGATGGTTGGAACGTTGGTAATCCCTTTTCCCGTTTCGTCGTTTGTTTCCCGAGAGTTGTTTGTCGAAAAGATCGGATATTCTGATTTGAGAACTTGTCGTATAACTTTTCTTCTTAAAGTTATACGAGACTTTCGAGACGAGAAATATTTTCTGGGGACTTTCAAGCAATGATTCTGTCGTGACCAATTTTGACCACAACAATTAGCCCCCAGCTCATTAGAACATTTGCGATGTTCTTGCGAGCGGTAAGACAAGTTTGGCAGAATTAATGGTTGAAAAGGTCCGTTGAGAGTGGTATGTTGACTCTATTAAAGAGTGGAATGTGTTAAGATTGGGGCTGCACCTTTTGAAGGATGCCTAGGTACTCTTGTCGAAGGGATCAAACCTTTCGTAGTTCGTCTTGAAGTTAAAGTTCTTATGACCTTGTTTTCCAAACTGAACTTTACGGTTTAGTTATCTGTCGTGTAGTGATTATCGAGCATGTTTCTGTCGATGGTATTTTGTATTGGACTTTTGTCGGCCTGGAGACCAGCCTTAGAGGCTGTTTGATTTGGCCAAGTGTGGTCGTATTTCTGTTTTTGGTACTGGCCATTGGTGGCTTTGAATCCCTGCCGGTTTTAGGGCCTTTAAACATAATGTGCTCAAATAAATAAAATCGCGGTTTTTATAAGTTGAGAGCTTCCTTTTTTCGAAGTTAGAGGGGCAGGGTGTGAGTTGTCGTCTCAATCCTGCCTCTCAGATGATCACCATACCGATCGTTGTGTAAGATGAGAATTCTAAAAGTTTTTCGGTTTGCGGAGACTCATAAACGTACATATATACATGAAGAGACAAATTTTGGGATCTCGTATCGGGGTGTTGATACTATGCCTTTGAGATGTCAGGATCCAGCGTGGCTGGGTTTAGGGCAAGACCTAGGTTTACTCTCGGCTTAAGGCTTTGCGATGACAAATCGGCTTTCGTTTTTCCTGTTTGCGATTTTAACCTGATTCTTACCGATTTAAAGTCCGCAAATTGTTGTCGGGCTTATATGACTTGTCTTGGTAAGAATCGAGCTACTTCCAAAGGCCTTTTGGAGGTGCTGATCAAAATTTTGGATTTCTTGTATAGCGCGCTATGTTATCCTTGTCGAATGTATGAGAGCCTATCCTTTCGAGGGATGGCTAAGTCTGTTTAGGACGTTAGAGTTCGTTTGTTGTGATCAGCAACAAAGAATTGATAAGTGTTACCGTATAGAGGTATGTTACAGTTTAGAGGTTTGTTACCGTTTAGAGGTGTGTTTGACTGTTTCGAGTTCCTGAGACGAGGGTTCCGTCTGGAAAGTTTTGATGAAAACGGTTCCGACGTCTCGCGGTGCCGAAGGTTGAGTTTTCCTTATGCCGCATTTCGTGGTTGAAATGTTTGCGGGCTTGGAGATGTTTTGCGAATGTTCACAGCCAAAAACTGTTGTTTCAGTTTGGACACTAAATTGTTCGATTTGAGATCAAGGAGTTAGGACCAAGGGGTCGCGTCTATTTGTCCCTTGGAGAAGCGTCTTCCTCAACTGTGATTTGTGAAGTGTTGGCCTTCCGAGATTTATTCCGTATAACTCGTATAGCTCTATGATTACGAGTGTTATGCCGTGTTTTATGGGTTAAAATCTGCGGGATTAAAACGAATTATGGAGCATATAGAACTTAATCGATTGACGATAAGTTTAAATTTCCCGTTAACCGTTTGGTTGTTAGGACTGAGTTTTTTTTTTTGAAGAATTTATCGTATGATTTCCGCTTCTGGGTTATACGACAAATTGTTTGTGTAATTGTCACTTGGCGTTTTATGACAAACCGTGGATTGTCGTTTAGCCATTAAGTGATTGGAGCAGTGGTCGCTCAACCGTTTTAGCTTGGTATGAAGGTTGCATTCATCTGTATAGCCAAGGGACGTTGTAGGTCAAGGATTAGACCATGTTAGTTTACGATTGCTCTTAAAGGGGTTGCCGAATCCTGGTTCGGGCTTTACATGAAGGCATAGTTGGCCGATGGCCAAATTGCGTTTGTCAAGATTGGTAGGCCAAGTATGCCGGAACATTCTGTTTCAAGATGGCCCCTAGTTGTAGAAAACGATTTTCCACTTTAGGTTTTAATTATACGATGAATGTTCTGTATAATGTTTCCTTTAATCGTATGAAAATTGATTTCTTTTTATCCCAGGGGGACTAAGCCTAAGAGGCTTGACGCAGAACCCGTGCGGAATTGGTCGTCGGGTGATTTCCTGCTCAGACGTAACTGAGGGGAGTGAAAAGCAGAAGTCAGCGATCTGAAGGGAGTTTCATTTTTTTTTTTACGGAAATTATTTATGACAGTTCTTCGTAAGGCCCGTCATGTTTATTTCCGAAAGTTAATTTGTATAAATTTGACCATACAGAGGATTCTACGTGAAAGTTTTGTGAGAGGGGCTTCTCATAGAAGTAACTGGAGAGTGTTTCTCGCAAATTACTCGTGATATTTGTGAACGAGGAAGATGTTTTCCTCATTCACTTTTCCGTATTACGAAGTCGTTTTTCATGACACCGTTCTTGTTTTCCCATAGACTGTTTTATATACAATGTTTTTATTATACGAAAGTAATGGATGACCAGTTTTATGAAGATAGTAAATCGCAGTTGGCAAAGTAGCGATGTTTCCGCTCTGATTTCGATCTTTGGTGAAAGTTGCTTGGAATCACTCATGGAGTTTTGCTAAAGGTTATTTCATTACGATTTACTTGCTTACTGTCGTGTTAGTGGTCTGATGTTTGTACAAGTTCTCTAATCGCAAGATTGCGACAAGAGATGCTGTAGAGTTCTCAGGACTATGTTTGTGACGGTTTGGCTACGTCGCTATCGTTTTAGACGAATCTTAGATTTGTCGTTTTGCCTTTTGAGATCATTTTGACGGGGCATCACATTCCCTAGGTGTTTTTTTGCTTATTTCTGTGAGAGTTTTCTTTGCCGAAAGCATTTTCTTGATGCTGAAGCAAAAACTTTTTTAGGTATGGGAGTATACGAGTAAATTGTACAAACCTACTCCCCCCTTTTTTTACGAAAGAAAACAAATGAACTGTTCTTTCGAAGGCTTGTGTATGTTCTTTTCTTTCTCTATACTTGAATGCGTGGAGATCGTTTCTTGATTTTTCGAGAGATTAGATTGGTTTGCAAATTCTGCCTGGATAGTTAAGGAACAATAGAACAAGACTGGAAAAAATGCCTAAGACATGGCTTGCTAGACTATCCACCTAGATTCTAAGTTCCCTACACTTTATGGCAGTTTCCAAGACGTTTTCATTCATTTCTTACGAAAAATTAAAAGTCCGATAAAATTTTCTAAGTCAGGCATACCTTAGTCTCGTCGATGACTTGGGATTGCCTCTTCTTCATCCTTCTTCTCCTCGTGTCTTCTGCCTTAGTTTCGATTTTAGTAATGTTAGTTTTTACGAGAACGAGTTTGTATTTCGTTAAAGGTTTTCGTGAGTATGAGTAAGTATTTTATCCAAAGTTTATTTGGCTTTTAGGAATGGCCACTTTCGACTTAACGTCAAAGAACTTCGAAAACTCTGATACTGATTTTCACACCCATTGGTTTTCTGACATAAATGTCGGAGTGAGGGCGAGATTTCAACGTCTATGTTTTCTATCCTCGTTTCTTCGTACTGCTTGTTTTACTAAATTGACCAAGTGTGCTTTGTATAACGTCGAAAAGTCTATCAAACGTTTATGAATAGATATTTTCGACTTAACGTGGCAGAATTTTGTAAAACTGGATCCCGTTTTTTGCACGAAAGGAACTTTACGAAATCGTTGAAACAAAGTGAGGATAATAAGTAGGTGATGACTTGAAGAAGGCTGAAGCGGGCGATTAGAAGAAAAAAGCAATGGATACGATGTTAATCTGGTTGGGTGCTCAGTTCGTCAAGCTGCGAGCGAACTGGTCCTGCCCTAGCCCTTATTGTCTTTGTGTTTCCCTTGATAGTTTCATATGATCTTGTTCGACTTTACAAATGATGTTTCGTAAAATATTGCCGAGCTAAATCTTACGACAGCTGTGTTGTAAAATGTTGTCGAGCTTAATTTTGCAAAAATTATTCCTCTAAATACTGTCGAGTTTAATTTATAAAAGCTGTTTCGTAAGATGTCGTCAAGTTTAATTTTACGATAATTGTTTCATTAAATTTCGTCAATTTTAAACTAACGAAAGTTGTCTCATGGAATGTTTATCGAGTATTATTTTACGAAAGCTGATGCGTACAATGTTCTCGAGTTTACTTTTACAAAAGTTGATTTTCGAAAAACACATGTTTTGTGGCTGTTCCGCCAGTCCTGTTTCCGAGTTTTAATATCAGAAACTCTTGCTGCGGTGAGCTTAATTTCTGCGACTAAACTTAATTGGAATTTTTTTTTGTTTCCGTAGGATTGATCCGAAGGAGTTTGGAGTAGTTTATCCAAAGTAAGCTTACTGGACAAAAGTCGAAAGTCCGCAGCGACGCAAAATTTTAGGTTTCGGAGAACGTCTTAGCAATGAGGAATACAATTTCTCTTTTTTTCTTTGCTTAGTCTTCGTTAACCATTTTGGGTTTCGAGTGATTTTATAGAAATCGACTTCGTTTCTCCAAAAGCTATTCAGAGGAAGTACAGCCGTGGGGGATTGTCAACCCGATTTGCTGTGCTTCTATTTCGGCAAGTAATCTAGGGTTTTTCCGAAAGTTATTCGGAAGAAGTACAGCGGTGAGTTGTGTACCCGATTTGCTATGCTTTCTTTTTCTGCGGTTTTGGGGAGAGCAAGTTTTATTTTTTCAATTTTTTTTTGGAAAAATTCTTTTGGTCAAACCCTTACACGTTGAGATTTCTTCAACTCTATAATGAGACGAATCTTACGGGGTTTGATAGATATTTCTTCAATCTCGTTTCGTGCTCTTCCTGTGGCGAAAAGTTGCGACAAGGTTTTCGATTTTCTAAGCACTGCGGCGTTTGCGTAAGCGTTGACCATTGATAGACCATGAATTTTACCCATTTTCAACCATGGTTTATGAATGTTTTAAGATATATTATTACTATATATAGTCTATTTAGAGTAATTACAGGTTCAAGTACTATATGGAAGGAAATGATGTATTTGGAGCTTTTTGGAGATCTTTGGAACTTCGCTGGAAGCAAGAGATGGTCGACGTTCGCAATTCAGTATCGACCGATAGTGACCACCAAATATCGATCGATGTTGGGAACCTCACATCGATCAATTATGAAGCCATCCGAGAATTCATGACAAATTAGAAGATTTCAAGTTTCATAAAAGTCTTAATAATTACATCATTAGTCCCTGGCCGCCTATTAGGCTATTTATTAGGGTTTTGTATCATTTTAGAAGAAAGCTTGCCTAGAGACCCTTTTAGACCTAGTTTGGAGGAGGCAAGAAACCACCATTGAAAGAGGAGAGCTTAGTTGGAGAGATAGATCATCTATTCAAATATTTCCATTTAATGTTTCTTAAAAGTATAAAAAAATACCTTAAACATATAGTAAATCTATCTTTGTGGAACAAGTAAAAAATCTAAAACATCTTACTTTCGGGAACGGAGGGAGTATTTATCTAAGTATTATTCAGACCATCATAACTATGAGTTTCATGAATATGTCTGAGTAGTCCTTACTGTTAGATTTAGGTTTCTCAAATGAGTTGATAAATGTAATACTGACACAACAATTGTTAGGGTGTTTAGAAATATAGTTCATTCATCTAGTTGTGCTTAAAGCTAAGTTTAGGATTGATCACCCTTTAAACTTAGATCTTAGGATTAATTGGGATCAAGCCATTGCTTGACCCAATACCTGAAAATAACTTGTATGATCTAACTAACTAGATACAGACGAGAGTTGGTCTAGTAAGTTGGAGAATACAAATCAAACTTATCCGTAAAGTAAAGCTTTCTGGAAGAAGTATCGATCGACGCAGCGATAGCCCTGTCGATCGATATTTCGAAAGGTGTATCGATCGATATTCACAAAGAATTATCGATCGACACTTTCTCGTGATTAAAATACGAGAGTTGAAATCCGAGATCCAGATTAGACAATCAAATAGATTGTACCTTCGTTTGAATTCAAAGAACAATTAATATCAATAAACTCATGATTTACCAAGTTAAGTTTTACTCATCATACCTGATAATATACCTGAATCTAGCTACTTCAACCAACTGTTAACAACTTCAAAACAATCAATCGAGCAACAAACTTGCTCACCAATCCATTTACTGCTTTAAAACTTCTAAACCAATTAATCTAGATTTATTTCAAGACCATAATCTACTGTGTAATCCTAGAGTCTCTGTGGATTCGATCCCTAAGTACTACATCCGAACCTCTTATTTGAGAGAGTAATTCACTCCTTAGGGTAATTTGAGTGATATCAGCCATAGGAACAGTCGCTGCTGGAGTTGTTTAACCAGTGTGTTTGTGAGCTACGAGTTTGTCTTTCATATTCCAAACATCGCTTTGATCAAGCGTTTTGTGGCCATGAGTTAGAGTAATCCATCCCCCCCTCCTTCTAG